>NC_090025.1:10670544-10970544 GCF_037176765.1 Anolis sagrei | reverse complement strand
GGCTATATGGCCATGGTCTAGAGCCATGATGGCGAATCTATGACACGTGTGTCAGCACTGACACGCGTAGCCATTTTCGTTGACACACAGCCGCATGCGGCCGCATACAGAGAAGATGGAGCCGCATCCCAAGAAGGACATTTCATCCTCGTCTCCTACACCAGCATTTTTCTATAATGGCAATATATATGGCATTATAGAAAAAGCAGGTAAGTTAAATAATTAGTTTTTGGTTTATTAAATACAGTTATATATTACAATAATATATTTTTGTTATTAAACTATAAATATCATGACATTATGGGGGTTTTCTCAAAGTCTCACCCCACTTGAGTTATGCTCGGTTTTTTGGCGAGTATTGACACACTAAGCTCAAAAGGTTGCCCATCATTGGTCTAGAGGCATTCTCTCCTGATGTTTCGCCTGCATCTAGGGCAAGCATCTATGACCTCACTACCTCTGAGGATGCTTGCCATAGATGCAGGCGAAACATCAGGAGAGAATGCCTCTAGACTATGGCCATATAGCCTGAAAAAACCTACAACAACCCAACATTGGTTTGTTTACAGGTTCAAAGGTGCCAACCCCAGCCTTGGTGTGCAACAGTAACGATAGTGATGATTTTAATAGCAATTTCTAAGGTGCCAAAAAACATATTGGATCACACCAGTAACTTATTACCTACAACATTTGTTTACCATCTGAACATGAGGAAGAACTTCCTGACTGTGAGAGCCGTTCAGCAGTGGAACCCTCTGCCCCTGAGTGTGGTGGAAGCTCCTTCTTTGGAAGCTTTTAAACAGAGGCTGGATGGCCATCTGTCAGGGGTGATTTGAATGCAGTATTCCTGCTTCTTGGCAGGGGGTTGGACTGGATGGCCCATGAGGTCTCTTCCAACTCTTTGATTCTATGATTCAACAGCAACTAAGACGATGAAAGAAACCTACAGGAAGGTTACAACGGTACTTTCTGCTGCTGCTGAAAGTTATATCACCTCAGGCATACATAGGCATCACCTTTGATAATAGCTGATACTATAAGCCTCCAGATAAGAGAGGGGACCTACAGGGACCTGTTCTGGTCCTAGTGGGTTGGAGACAACTACAAATCTATATATATAATAAAGAAGAGTGTTTGTATGCGAAGGGCGGAAGTGTGGAGGGCGGACGTGTTTGTGGCAGCTTTCGGATTGGCTAGCCTGAAAGTTCCAAGATTCTGATTGGCTGCCGCTGTGGAGCTATTTGCATATGGTCTCTGATTGGCCAGCTTCAATAGGAGCCCCTGGTGGAGAAGAGGGTTCATGGCAGAAACGGGGCATGACAGAAGGAAATTTGCATATGGTCTCTGATTGGCCAGCCTCAAATCCAACATTCCGAGATGAGAAAGAGAGGAAAGGAAAGGCCGGGGCCTGGGTCAGAACACTCCCAATACAGACCGAAATAGGCACACAGAGCCCCCATCACCCACTCTACATCCTACTGCAGTTTGGAGGAGGATGAACCATGGATGATGGGACTTGCAGTGCCACCACTCACATTCTGAGACCGCTGTTAACCTTATCCAATGACTGATCAGGACCAAACTTCGCACAGAGACCTCTCATGGCCCACTTTACGTCCTGGTGTGGTTTGGTTGGGGATGGACCGTGGATTATGGGACTTGCAGTACCAATGCTCATTCTTCAGACCACTGCAACCCTCATCCAATTACCAAAAAATACCAAACTTGGCACACTGAGTCTCCATGACGCACTCTACATTCAGGTGCAGTTTGAAGGAGGATGCACCATGGACGATGGGACTTGCAATACCAGCACTCCCTTCCAAAAACCATTATAACTGCCAACAATGATGGATCAGGACCACAATTTACACAGAGAGCCCGCATAATCCACTCTACATCCTGGTGCGGTTTGGAAGAATTTGAAAATGGATGATGGGACTTGCAGTCACTTCACTCACTTCCTGAGAACACTGAGACCCTCGCCAATGACTGATCAAGACCAAACTTGGCACACAGAGTCCCCATGACCCACTCTACATCCTGGTGCAGTTTGAAGGAGGATCGACTTTGAATGATGGGACTTACAGTACCATCACTCACATTCTGAGACCGCTGTTAACCTCATCCAATGTCTGATCAGGACCAAACTTGCCACATAGACCTCTCATGACCCACTTTACCTCCTGGTGTGTGTTTGGCTGGGGATAGACCATGGATTATGGGACTTGCAGTACTGTTGCGCAATTCCTGAGACCACTGCAACGCTCATCCAATTACCGATAAAGACCAAACTTGGCACACTGAGTCTCCATGACGCACTCTACATCCAGGTGCAGTTTGAAGGAGGGTGCACCATGGATGATGGGACTTGCAATACCAGCACTCCCTTCCTAAAACCATTATAACTGCCAACAATGATGGATCAGGACCACAATTTACACAGAGAGCCCGCATAATCCACTCTACATCCTGGTGTGGTTTGGAAGAATTTGAAAATGGATGATGGGACTTGCAGTCACTTCACTCACTTCCTGAGAACACTGAGACCCTCGCCAATGACTGATCAAGACCAAACTTGGCACACAGAGTCCCCATGACCCACTCTACATCCTGGTGCACTTTTGAGGAGGACAGACCATGGATGATGGGACTTGAAGTACCACCACTCCCTTCCCAAGACAGCTGCAACCCTTATCTAATGTCTGATCAAGATCAAACTTGGCACACAGAGCCCCCATGACCCACTCTGCATCCTGCTGCAGTTTGAAGGAGGATCGACTTTGGATGATGGGACTTACAGTACCATCACTCACATTCTGAGACCGCTGTTAACCTCATCCAATGTCTGATCAGGACCAAACTTGCCACATAGACCTCTCATGACCCACTTTACCTCCTGGTGTGTGTTTGGCTGGGGATAGACCATGGATTATGGGACTTGCAGTACTGTTGCGCAATTCCTGAGACCACTGCAACGCTCATCCAATTACCGATAAAGACCAAACTTGGCACACTGAGTCTCCATGACGCACTCTACATCCAGGTGCAGTTTGAAGGAGGGTGCACCATGGATGATGGGACTTGCAATACCAGCACTCCCTTCCTAAAACCATTATAACTGCCAACAATGATGGATCAGGACCACAATTTACACAGAGAGCCCGCATAATCCACTCTACATCCTGGTGCGGTTTGGAAGAATTTGAAAATGGATGATGGGACTTGCAGTCACTTCACTCACTTCCTGAGAACACTGAGACCCTCGCCAATGACTGATCAAGACCAAACTTGGCACACAGAGTCCCCATGACCCACTCTACATCCTGGTGCACTTTTGAGGAGGACAGACCATGGATGATGGGACTTGAAGTACCACCACTCCCTTCCCAAGACAGCTGCAACCCTTATCTAATGTCTGATCAAGATCAAACTTGGCACACAGAGCCCCCATGACCCACTCTGCATCCTGCTGCAGTTTGAAGGAGGATCGACTTTGGATGATGGGACTTACAGTACCATCACTCACATTCTGAGACCGCTGTTAACCTCATCCAATGTCTGATCAGGACCAAACTTGCCACATAGACCTCTCATGACCCACTTTACCTCCTGGTGTGTGTTTGGCTGGGGATAGACCATGGATTATGGGACTTGCAGTACTGTTGCGCAATTCCTGAGACCACTGCAACGCTCATCCAATTACCGATAAAGACCAAACTTGGCACACTGAGTCTCCATGACGCACTCTACATCCAGGTGCAGTTTGAAGGAGGGTGCACCATGGATGATGGGACTTGCAATACCTGCACTCCCTTCCTAAGACCATTACAACTGCCAACAATGATGGATCAGGACCACAATTTACACAGAGACCCAGCATGACCCACTCTACATCCTGGTGCGGTTTGGAAGAATTTGACAATGGATGATGGGACTTGCAGTACCTTCACTCACTTACTGACACCACTGCCACCCTCATCTAATGACTGATAAAGACCAAACTTGGCACACAGAGCCCCCATGACCCACTCTATATCCTGCTGCTGTTTGTAGGAGGATGGCCCATGGATGATGGGACTTCAGGTACCTTCACTCACTTCCTTAAAATAATGCAGTCATTATCCAAAGACCAATAAAGTCCAAACTTGCCATACAGAACCGCCATTACCCACTTTCTCTAATAACCCGGGCAACGCCGGGTCCCCAAGCTAGTTAATAAAATAAAGTTCACTCAGTTTATCTATTTGCCTGTGTAAATATTAGAAAACGCAGACTTCTAAAAATGCCCAGTGAAAGGTTATCAATATATTCCCCCAGACAACCGTGTATATTAAAATCCTCTCTTTACACAAATACAATATTAATTTTCTCTGACTTGGGAATGTGAGGCTTCTGCCCTTGTTCTCCCCCTTTTAAGAATGTCAGGATGTGCTTTTTTCTCCCATAACACAATACTAGAGATGCCTAATCAGAAACAAATAAAGTAGACTCATAGAGTTGGAAGAGACTCAAAGGGCCACCCAATCCAACCCCATTGTGTCATGCAGAAAAATACAATCAAAGGTAGATGTGTGCATGAGGACATCACCAAAGAATATGATCTCACTTGTAGAGATATATTAAAAATCATTGCTTGCAAACTATTGGGAATTTATGGCCATGCAGTTTTGAATTATGGCATTGTGCAACAATCGTATTCATAGGTATAGCATTGTCATAGCTATACCATCAGAACCAACATACAAGTGGAGTGTGAAATGTCACTTATGTGCAGTAATCATGTTGTGCATCTTGCGATTTGTATACAATCAAAATAAAAAAAATGAAATCAGCATAATAGGTAAAAATTTTAATGTTCTTTTTCAGTTTTCAATTGCTGATCAAATTCTTTGTCACCAAACTTTGCTGTATTTAGGTTATTTTAGTGATTCTAAGGAATGTAAGAACTATCATTTTTCTCACTTTTATGACTGTCTGTCCTATACTTCTAACTATACTTCTAACTTTTCCATTAAATTAATGCTCAGACAAAATCCAGAGGAGCAATTATGGACCACTTAATTTAGTCTAATTGCCCTAATTGACATAGAACTTTAGTAGTGGCAATACAGAAAATAGCCATGCCTAATTAATATACATTTTGCAATTAGCAACATGATGAATGTTTTAATTTAACCGCGCCTCTTATTAATATAGATGCGTACTTAAGACAGATTGCCAAAGAACATTTTACTTTATTTGTATAGGGTAGGGGGTCATGTTCACACTGGCTAGCATTTTTGGAATGAAGCCAAATTAACTGATCAGTTAATTTAAGATGAGTCCATATCCTATTGAGGAGGACAAATGAGAGAACTTTATAGTTCTGTTTGACTGTTGTTGTTGTTGTTTTTTGCAGAAAACATCAATCTTTAAACTGCACAGAGAATGTGTTCTGTACAGAACGTGCAATTTTGTGTTCAGAAAATGTTATTTTTTCCCTACATTAAATTTAGTGCCTGATTTCTATTGTATGCCTTCAAGTCATCTCCAACTTAGGGGGATCCGAATCCAAACCTATCCTGGGGTTTTCTTGGCAAAATTTGTTCAGGTGAGTTTCCCCATTGATTGAAGCCAAGAAGGGTAGTTGGATTCTGCTGCCAGCATACAACAACAAAAGTACATGATTCTTTCTGATAGAAAAATAGATTTCTCTCTTTATTTTGAGCCTCTTAACATTGGCATAGCTTCAGGCTATAGCCCATCTTCATCCACCCTCTGTAAAAGACAACATAGAGTATTGAGAGAAAGAGAACAATAGGTTTTGCCCCTGACCTGTCGGGCCTGTCTTCTCACCCTACCCAAGGCAGTTTGTAAAGCATTAAAAAAAATCCCAGCATTACACAAACTGATTGTGACCAAAGCAATGTTTGAAGTAAAAACCATACACACACACACATAAAAAGAACAAATCCTATATTTCTTGTCCGTGTTCCCTTTATAGCTGATTCCCCAAAGAGGGGCTGACACTTTAAACATGACTGCTAGCTTTATTTCTCCATTTTATGTGGATTTAAGATCACAAGCGACGACTTAATTCTTTGGAGGCGGTAGTCCTTAATTTCAGACGCGCCTTTGAGGAAAATATTCAGCCTTCCAGCTTTCTAATCTTTTCTAAAGTTTAGCTTTAATTCCTTCTGCTAAAGACAAGCCAGTTCTGTTCTCATTCTCAAGTCAAGCTAATCCAGTGAGGAAGTAATAAATATCTCCAAGCACACATTTCACAGGCTAAAGGAAAGCTGGTTAAAAAAAAAAGAGGGGGGGGGGATGAAAGGGGAGGGGGGAAATCCACCTTATTGTTCAATAAGAAAACCTCTATTAACAAAAGAAACAAAAAAAGAAAAAGAAAACAGATGCATTTCTTATCTGAAAGGCAGGGCAATTCAAGGAACGAAGTGCTTGGCTTGAATTTGGCATCATGATTAGTCTCATGTGAACTGTAGTAAAAGTAATTTCCTTAAGACGATATCCCAGAGCAACCTCCGCCTTCAATAAAAATCATCCTCTCTTAAGGGATGGAAGAAATGAAGGGAACAATCCATTTTCAGAACAGGTCTGATGTTTCCTCACCAGTCTCACTATGTATAGCCAGCTCATGGATTTCTAGGAATTATTGCTATAAATCAAACCTGAACTCTCACTAGAAGCCAAAACAACTTAAATGAGGCTATCGTTCTTTGGGTGTGTTATGAAGCAACATGTCTCAATGGAAAAGACAATAATGCTCAGTAAAGTAGGAGTTAGTGGGAAAAGAAACAGATGCCTCTGCAGATGGATTCAGCCAAAGAAGCCACAGCCTGGAATTTGCAAGACTGGAGCAAGGTTGTTAATGATTGAATCTCCTGGAGATCTCTTCTGATGTTCAACATAACTCAAAGATAACTTTTGGTCACATAGCAACAGCAATCAGTTGATATGAATACAGTGGAGAACTTCAAATTTTGGGGATAAACCTGGCCTTCCTGGGATCTGAACATGACTCTTTGATTTTTGGGTGGTTGTAGGTTTTTCTGGGCTATATGGCCATGTTCTGGAGGCAATTTTTCTCCTGACGTTTCGCCTGCATCTATGGCAAGCATTCTCAGAGGTAATGAGGTCTGTTGGAAGTAGGAAAAATGGGTTTATATATCTGTGGAATGACCAGGGTGGGACAAAGGACTTTTGTCTGCTGGGGCTAGCTGTGAATGTTTCAACTGATCATCTTGATTTACATTCAATGGCTTGGAAGTGCCTGGGGGGGATCTTTTGTTGAGAGTGATTTCATGTGCTTCCCCTCTGTTGTTTTGCTGCTGTAATTTTTGAGTTTTTTAATACTGGTAGCCAGATTTTGTTCATTTTCATGGTTTCTTCCTTTCTGTTGAAATTGTCCACATGCTTGTGGATTTCAATGGTTTCTCTGTGTAGTCTGACATGGTGGTTGTGAGAGTGGTCCAGCACTTCTGTGTTCTCAAATAATATGCTGTGTCCAGGTTGGTTCATCAGGTGCTCTGCTGTGGCTGATTTCTCTGGTTGGAGTAGTTTGCAGTGCCTTTCATGTTCCTTGATGCGTGTCTGGGCGCTGCGTTTGGTGGTCCCTATGTAGACTTTGATTTTTCCCAGATGGCCATACTCATTTCTTCATGGTGATCATATTTGGTGGTTCCTCGGGTTTGTGTGTGTGTGTGTTTTCCTCAGCACTGTTGAAAGTTCAAACACTTCTCAAAAGGCATTATTACTGAGAATTTTGATTTAAAATTTGCTAACATTTTTGGTCTTGTCCTATGGTTCAATCCCATCACCAGAAGGTTACATAATATTACATGGCATTGTGTGCACCCTGTGGCTGGTTTGCCTCCCTGCCATAATTCTCCCATTCCTAGCTGTTTGTTGTTATTCATTCAGTTGCTTCTGACTCTTCGAGACCTCATGGACCATCCTGCGCCAGAGCTCCCTGTCAGCCGCCCACCAGCCACCCCCAGCTCCTTCAAGGTCAAGCCAGTCACTTCAAGAATATTATCCATCTTGCCATTGTTTGGCCCCTTTTCCTTCCTCCTCCCATTTTCCCCAACATCATTGTCTTCTCCAAGCTTTCTTGTCTTCTCGTTATGTGACCAAAGGACTGAATCTTTGCCTTTAATATCCTTTCCTCCAGTGAGCAGCTGGGTGTTTGTTTTTGTTTTTTCCATTTCAGGAGCTACTTGAGAAGCTGCAAGTCACTTCTGGGGTGAGAGAATTGGCCATCTGCAAGGACATTACCCAGGGGATGCCCGGATGTTTTGATGTTTTACCATCCTTATGGGAGGCTTCTCTCATGTCCCCACATGAGGAGCTGGAGCTGATAGAGGGAGCTCATCCGCGCTCTCCCCGGATTTGAACCTGCGACATGTCAGTCTTCAGTCCTGCCAGCACAAGGGTTTAACCCATTGCGCCACCGGAGCTGGGCATTATTTCCTGGAAGATGGACTGGTTTGATCTTTTTGAGATCCAAGGTCTGTGCTCTCACATCCATAGGTTAATATGGAGAATACCTTCGCTTTCACTCCGCAGATCTTTATTGCCAGTGTGATGTCTCTACTCAAAGAGCATTCTGTACCCCACCAACTATAGAATTGGGGCAAACTTCCCACACAGAACCCCCATGACCAATATATGTAATTTCTTTATGATTGTGGGTAAACAATATTTATTGGGGTTTTTTTTGTCAGTGTTGCTGTGGAGACTTTCTGGTTTGCCTACTCTGGAACATGCAACATATATTTTCCTTCTTTAGGGGTCCCTTTCAAATCTATGACACTATATCTCTCTGTGTTGAATCATATATATTAGGTCTGGGTAACAACGGAAAAATTTGTTTCTAAAATCGATTTGTAATTGGGGTTTTTTTTTGTTTTCGATATTTAAAATAATTACAAAATTTTCCCTTAAAAAGGTTCGGTATTTACGAAATTTCGTAAATATTTACGAATCGATTCATTAAGATGGCGCCCGCGTTGGCGCATGCGCAAAGCATTTACGAAATTTCGTTATTTGTATGCATCGCTAATAACGAATCGATTCGTTGAGATGGCGCACCGCTTTAGCGCATGCGCAAAAGGCATTTACGAAATTTCGTTATTCGTGCTAATTGCACTGTATTATATTATATATAGCACTTTGTGTTGGCAAAAGGAGCGCACTGGTTGGAACTACACAAATAATGAGCGAGCACTGTATTATATAGCACTTTGTGTTGGCAAAAGGAGCGCACTGGTTGGAACTACACAAATAATGAGCAAGCACTGTATTATAGCACTTTCTGTTGGCAAAAGGAGCACACTGGTTGGAACTACACAAATGACAAACGCACACACAGGCACACAAGATTCTTTTCTTTTTTTAGAATATTTTTTGATTTTTTTTAAGAATAAAAGAAAGGTATTTTTCAAAAATATTTAAAAATGGAAAATTAACAAAATGCTCTCCCCGCTGTGGAGCCAACAGCCACAAGACAGGGGGAAACACACACACACAGGCTCACAAGATTCTTTCCTTTTTTAAGAATATTTTTTGATTTTTTTTAAGAATAAAAGAAAGGTATTTTTCAAAAATATTTAAAAATGGAAAATTAACAAATTAACAAAAACCGCCCTCGCTCTCCCAACAACAGAATTAAGGAATTAAGGAATCAATGCAAGGAAATCCAGCTTAGCCAGCCAACCAAGCCAATGCAAGCCAATGCAAGCCAATGCAAGCCAATGCAAGCCGCCCTCCCGGACCTCCCTTCTCCCTCGCCTCCGCAACAATGAGCAAAGCGGCCACGCGGAGCCGCTTTTAAAGGGCTTCCCGGCCAATCAAAATCAGCCACGGTGCACTGCTTGGGTGCTTGGGAGCGCCGGATTGGCTCCCAGGCACTAGCATCCTCCATCCCATTTCCGAAACGGGCGGAAGCTCGTAAAAAGGATGGAGGATGCCGTTTCGTTATTGAAAAACCCTTCCGGGTTTGAAAAAATGTTTTGTATTCATTTTGTAATTGCTAAAAATAACGAATATTTAACGAATTACAAAATTAACGAACGAAACTGCCCAGGCCTAATATATATATATCTATATCTATGGCTGGACGGCTCTTTGTCAGGAGGGCTTTGGTTACGTTTTATTTCCCCTGGTGAAGAGAGTTGGACTGGATGGCCTTAAGTATTTTCTGTTGGTCATGGCGGTTCTGTGTGGGAAGTTTGCCTCAATTCTATAGTTAGTGGGGTTCAGAATGCTCTTTGATTGTAGGTGAACTATACATCCCAGTAACTACAACTCCCAAATGTCAAGGTCTACTTCCCCCAAACTCAATTTGTGTTCATATTTGGGCCTTTAAAATATTTGTGCCAAGTTTGGTCCAGATCCATCATTGCTTCAGTCCACAGTGCTCTCTGGATGTAGGTGAACTACAACTCCCAAACTAAAGGTCAATGCCCACCAAACCCTTCTAGTGTTTTCTGTTGGTCATGGAAGTTCTGTGTGCCAAGTCTGTTTCAGTTCCATCATTGGTGGAGTTCAGAATGCTCTTTGATTGTAGGTTAACTATAAATCCAAGTAACTATTACTTCCAAATGACAAACTCAATTTTTTAGATGATGGTCACTCCTTGGGTTAGTAGGTGTCTTGTGGCCAAATTTGGTGGCAATTTGTCCAGTGGTTTTTGGGTAATGTCAGTCCCACAAACAACCATTACATTTTTATTTATATAGATGTTTCTTTGCTCTTTTTATTTCAATACTGACATTGCATAATTGCACTCAAATAATAAAAGTAGCAATTTAAATATTTAAAAATATTAAATTTTAAAAGTTTGAAAAAGTTTGATCGTGGGACCACAGATTTGCAAATTGGCACAGTTCCACTACTGAAAAGAGATTGATTATCCTACGTGCCCAATATAGTATCAACAATAATGTGGCTATACTTGAATAGTGGGTTCATATGACAAAGTCTTCTTAAATAGCGGATATAAAATATAGAAAAAATATATTAGAATTTCTCCCAGTCAAAACAGCCAGTTGTACCTTTGGTGCCTCTCTGGGGATTTTGCTTCAGAGATGATGCTGATAAGGGGCTACATTTCAACATTTACCACTACATCACTGGTTTCAGGTGGAACCTGACTGTGGACACATTTCTCATGTAATAAGTTGCAGTCAAAGAAATGTTTTGCCAAACCAAATTCAATCAACTTGAAGATGCCACCGCATTATTTGCTGTCTTTGTTGTAACAGAATAATACCCCTCTATTTGTGTTCTACAATGCTCAACAAAAGCTCATTTTCTCCGCTCATTTTGAATTCTCAGAAGTAGTTTTACTTACTCTACTGCAGCCTGGGTCCTTAATCAATAGCATTTTAATAATGTTGCAACAGGCAAACACAATATACTTCTCAACCAATATTCCCAAACAATTTTCATTGTACTTTTATTCTGTGAGGGTTAAACTCTCACAGATGTGCCATAATGCTGCACCCATGTCCCTAAAAAGAAGGCGAATGAATGAAAGAAATATCTCACAACCTTTAAAGGTATTATCCTTTTATTTTGCTATAAAGGTTTTACTGTGCACTTTGAGAGCTCCTGCATTTAAACCAGCAAAATAAGAAAACACATAACTGAAAAAATCATGAAATATGTCAGGAAAGAGAGTGAAAAAAGCAAGGAAAAAATCAATGCCAGTTTTGAAATGAGCTCTGCCAGCACAGCCTTCTTATTCACCCAGTCTATCCCTGACAGTGTTGACAAGTGGAATTTTTCTTCTTGGCTTCCAAACGAATGGTCTAGCATATCTTGGTAACCCATTCATGAGCAGGGCAAATTGTTAAGTCATTATGTGATAATTCTTATTGTGTTTATCTGCTTAATAAGTGATGTACAAAAATATTGCAGGTATAGAATTAATTCTCTCCTCCTAGAATCGTAGAATCATAGAGTTGGAAGAGACCTTGTGGGCTATCCAGTCCAAACCCTCTGCCAAGAAGCACCCCCAACAGATGGCCATCCAGCCTCTGCTTGGAACCCTCCAAACAAGGAGCCTCAACCACAATCTCTTATAAAAGGTTGGTTGAACTTCCACTTTGAAGACTTTTTTTCACATCCTAGTCTCCAGAGCAGCAGAAAATAAGTTTGCTCCCTCCTTCCTATGACTTCTTGTCACGTGGCCCCCATCATGTCTCATCTCAACCTTCTTTTCTGCAGGCTAAACATGCTCAGCTCTTGAGGCTTCTCCTCATAGGGCTTGTTCTCTAGACCCTTAGTCATTTTAGTCACCCTCCTCAGGACACATTCCAGCTTGTCAACATCTCCTTTCAATTGTGGTGCCCGAAATTGGATACAGTGTGGTTCCAGGTAAAGTGTTCTAACCAAGGCAAAATAGAGGTGTACCATGACTCCCCTGGATCTAGACACTAGACTCCTATTTATGCAGCCCAAAATCCCACCTGCTTTTTAAGCTGCCGCATGATATTGTTGGCTCATGTTTAACTTGTTGCTCCATGAGGACTCCAAGTTATTTTTAACAAGTACTGATGTCGATCCAGGCATTGTCCCCCATTCTGTATTTTTGCATTTCATTTTTTCTGCCTAAGTGGAGTATCTTCCTTTTTTTCTCTGCTGAACTTCATTTTGTTAGTTTTGACCCATCATCTCTCTAGTCTGTTAAAATCATTTTGAATTCAGCTCCTGTCTTCTGGAGTATTAGTTATCTTTCCCAATTTGTTCTGTCTGCAAACTTGATGATCAGGCCTTCTAACCCTTCATCTAAGTAATTAATAAAGGTGTTCAACAGTACTGGGCCAAGGACCTTTCGGTACTCCACTAGTCACTTCTTTCCAGGATGAAGAGGAATAATTGCAGAGTTCTTTTTAGGTTTGGTCACTTAATCAATTACAGATCTACCTAACAGTAGGAGGAGGATGTGGATAAGTTAGAACATGTTTAGAGAGGAGCAACCAAAATGGTAAAAGATATAGAAGCCGAGCCCTATGAGGAGTGACTTAGGAAGAACTGTGAAATATGCAGATTGTGGTGGAGTCGCTTGTGTTCCTGCATGACTGTATGGAGTTGGACTGGATGGCCCTTGGGGTATCTTCTAACTCTGATTCCTGATAATCCTGGGAGACCTAAATGGATGACATAATCACTTTACGTCTGATACATGCACAGATATTTCTGCAATATCCTTGCTCTGCTCCAACCATGAATGACATAGATTAAATGGTTCAGTAGCATAACTATGTACATGTTTCTACAACTCTGCATTGACCCATGCAGCATTGAAACCCTTGTGAACCACAATGCTTCATTAAGGGAAGAAAATATTTTCATCTTAGATGGAATTCTCAACTAGAAGAGCAATTTCACCTCTTCCAAGACATACTATGAGAAATTTGTGTGCTTGTTATGCTTGCAATGCATTTGAAAGACATGAACTCTATGCAACACACACACACAAACATGTATTTTCAAATGTAAATAATTAAAACGTGTGAGCTAAAAATATGTAATAAGGAAGATTCCATAAACAATGTGCCAAATTAACATGCAAAAATGGAAGCAACGCCTACCCCAATTTGAGACATCTCAAGGATGGAGCAAAAATACAAATGCTTTTAAGCTATTTTTATTTGAAAGTGTACCTGATCTTATGAACTTTAAATGGAAGCTTATGCTTCCCATCACTTTTTTGCTATTGTTGTTGTTAGTTTCATATCTCTGGGGTAAACCTTGGAAATGCCTCCCTCAACTGTACAGAGACTGCTGTTCCTCCCCCTCCTTCCAGATGAAGAAGCTTACTGAAAAGAAAAGGCCAAGTACAAGATAGGAGTAAAAACAATAACAAGCCTAAAGTACATAAATCATGGAACAGATGCCATATTAATCTTCAGGGAATTCTTTAGCGGACAACAGGGAAGTGTGACCTCCAGTTGTTACTTATATTAGGCAAGGGCAGACCAACAATAATCTGATGTAATGAGGAAAAAACACAATAATAATCCTCAGTGGGATAAAGCGTAGGCTTATGAATAAAAGAAAATGTTTTGCCATTGTTTTGGGCTAGTAACGAGTGATACAGGTTGAGCATCCTTTATCTGAAACGCTAGGGACTAGAAGTACTTTGGAGTTTGGATGTTCTTCAGATTTTAGGATATCTGTATTTGCCTACAGGTAAGTAATGAGACATCTTGAGATTGGACCTAAGTCTAAGCATATTTTATTATGCACATACACTGGTCATTTAGGAGCCCCCGGTGGCGCAGTGGGTTAAACCCCTGTGCCGGCAGGACTGAAGACTGACAGGTCACAGGTTCGAATCCAGGGAGAGGCGGATGAGCTCCCTCTATCAGCTCCAGCTCCTCATGTGGGGACATGAGAGAAACCTCCCACAAGGATGAGAAAAAAGATCAAATCATCCAGGCGTCCCCTGGACAACGTCATTGCAGACAGCCAATTCTCTCACACCACAAGCGACTTGCAGTTTTTCAGGTCGCTCCTGACACGACAAAAAAACAAACAAACTGGTCATTTAAAATGATTTTGTGCATGAAACAAAGTTTGTATACACCAAATCATTGGAAAGCAAAAGTGTCACTATCTCAGTTGTCCATTTCAGAATTCCATCTGAGGGATAGTCAACCAATAACAGGAAGTAAGCGATAAGTTAAATATTGGTTGGGATAGGACCACAATTCCAAAACACAAAACGTGTAATTTGCCCCTCTTGCCTTAATCATTTATTTTGGCCGGTCTCCCTTTGATGCATTTTCTTGCATGCTTAGTAAAACTTTCTGGTCATAGAATCATAGAATCAAAGAGTTGGAAGAGGCCTCATGGGCCATCCAGTCCAACCCTCTGCCAAGAAGCAGGAAAATCACATTCAAAGCATCCCCAACAGATGGCCATCCAGCCTCTGATTAAGAAGAAGCTTCCAAAGAAGGAGCCTCCACCACACTCCGGGGCAGAGAGTTCTACTGCTGAACGGCTCTCACAGTTAGGAAGTTCTTCCTAATGTTCAGGTGGAATCTCGATTCTTGTAGTTTGAAGCCATTGTTCTGCACCTTAGTCTCCAGGATAGCAGAAAACAAGCTTGCTTCTTCCTTCCAATGATTTCCCCTCACATGGCCATCATGCCTCCTCTCAGCCTTTTCTTTTGCAGGCTAAACATGCCCAGCTCTTTAAGGGGCTCCACACAGGGCTTGTTCTCCAGATGCTTGATCATTTTAGTAGCCCTCCTCTGGACACTGGATCATTGTACACATTTCTTGTGCATACATAATCTCATCTCATGCTTTGAAGGAGATATGGGTTGAAGTCTCTATTGAGAGATGTCAAGGTAGGAAGAAAGGTTGTGCCTGTCAACACTTCTCCATCCCTCCAGTTATGCCTTCCATGATGGCTGGAACATAGCTTCTGTTCCTCCTGAATTGTTGGAGCCCTTGATGGCACAGTGAGCTAAACCCTTGTGCTGGCAGGACTGAAGACCAACAGGTCAGATGTTCAAATCCAGGGAGAGTGTGGATGAGCTGCCTCTGTCAGCTCCAGCTCCCCATGTGGGGACATGAGAGAAGCCTCCCACAAGGATGGTAAAACATCAAAAACATCTGGGCATCCTCTGGGAAACGTCCTTGCAGATGGTCAATTCTCTCACACCAGAAGTGACTTGCAGTTTCTCAAGTCGTTCCTGACACACACACACACACACACACACACACACACACACACACACACTTATTTGTTATGTCTACAGAGTTTTACCAGCTTATATTTTCTCACTGGACAAGGTTTTATCTTGAATACAGTTAGGGTTCCTCTAGCTTCCGTTTGAAATTATACACCCCCCCCCCCAATTATTTACAGCCATTATTAGCTTAGTGCTGTAAATGTCGTCCAATTTAATCTCAGCCTTTTGTTATTGCTTTTTGCGATGCCAAAATACAAATCAAAAAAAGCACCGTGGGTTCTATTCCATAAAATGAATTTGCTAATAACTTTACTGCCAGCAAGAAAAAAGGAAAAGGAAATTTACTAATAACTTTACTGCCAAAACCCAAAATCCTATTAATGCTAGGCAGTGTCTTAACAATGTTTATGTGAAGGATTTACAAGGTCAGATGTGATTTCCATATTCCTGCATTAAAGCAATAGTTAAATACTCCAGACATGCTATTTGCCTCCCTGTTTCTTATTTTTGAGATGTGTCTCGAATAAAACTTTTGCGATGGTATCTCTCAATATCAGGCAAAGGGTGCTACATTCCACATCCTCAAATCCAGGGCTCTCATTTGCATTTTATTCAAATTATGCAAATCATATGAAGTAAATTATTTTAATTAGATTATGCAAATGACCCCAATTCTCCCATTTTGCAAATTCAGCACATTATTTATGGCATTTCTTCTTCCACTCTTTCAACCTTCAGACCATTTTTGCGCCATTAAAACTGATCTAAGAGAATCAGTACAAATTAATGTTTACAGTTCTGAGCTGGGAACAGAGAAAGTTAGGCTCAAGCCTCTGATTGGAATGTTATTAATGTTAATTGCTGTCAAGTTGACTGTGGGTGCATTTACACTATAGAATTAATGCAGTTTGACACCACTTTAGCTGCCATGGTTCAAAGCTATGGAATCTTGGGAGTTATAGTTTAGTGAGGCACCAGCACTACTTGGCATTGGGATACATCATAACTACATCTTCGTAACTATGTTTTGTGATAAAAGAAACTAGACATTCTAATGTTTGCATTCTCATGATTTGAAACTATTATAGTTCTTTAAACTACAAGACCTTTAACCTAATTACTTACTTACTTAGGCGATCCCTCGTAGTCCGAGGATGATGGTCCTCCAAGTTCGGTGTCCTGGGAGTGGGTTCGTAGGTGGCTGTGGAGCCCTATTCTTGATCTGCATCTTCTCTCACAGTGAAGGCATCGATTTCCAGGTGGGAGGCTGTCTCGGTCGGGATTGGCTTGATACGCCTTCCTCTTGGCACATTTCTCTCTTTCATCCTCCATTCGTGCCTCTTCAAATTCTGTAGCACTGCTGGTCACAGCTGACCTCCAGCTGGAGCACTCAAGGGCCAGGGCTTCCCAGTTCTTAGTGTCTATGCCAGAGTTTTTAAGGTTCACTTTCAGCCCATCTTTAAATCTCTTTTCCTGTCCTCCAACATTCAGTGTTCCGTTCTTGAGTTCGGAGTAGAGCAACTGCTTTGGGAGATGGTGGTTGTGCATCCGGACAACGTGGCCGGTCCAGCGGAGTTAATGCAGAGGACCATTGCTTCGATGCTGGTGGTCTTTGCTTTTTCCAGCACGCTGACGTTTGTCCGCCTGCCTTCCCAAGAGATTTGCAGGATTTTCCGGAGGCAGCGTTGATGGAATCGTTCCAGGAGTTGCATGTGATGCCTGTAGACAGTCCATGTTTTGCAGGCATATAGCAGGGTTGGGAGGACAATAGCTTTATAGACAAGCACCTTGGTATCCCTACGGATGTCCTCAAACCCAGTACTTTAACCTAATACAGGTCTATGACCTTAGAGGCAGACAGGGAACCTCTATTCTCGGTTTCAAGGTTCCGGAAAACTTCATAACTTCTTTTCAAAAGTATCTAGTTGACTATCTCACTAGCCAACTGTCTCTCAAGATCTCTGACTCCTTATGATGCTGACCCCCAATAAATTAAACCATATACCTAACTTCTCAGTAACCCTTTGTTTATCTGGATGAAAGACTATATTGGGCTACAATATTGGACTATATGATTTTAATAATTTGAATGTTGATATGTTTTTAGCAGATGTTTAATGTATATTTTTATTTTCTTGATATGTATTGTATTTACTATCCATTACATACTATTCGTATGTAATGTATGGCATTGAATTTTGCCTCTATGTACATTGCTCTGAGTCCCCTTCGGGGTTGAGAAGGGCGGGATATAAAAATGCCAAATAAATAAATAAATCATCTATATCCTTTGGTTGTTTGCCCAGGTAACACTATGTCATATATATATATATATTCCTGGTTTGAAAGTGCTATTCCTGTTTAATTGTGCAATACATACTTTGAAAGTAGTCATTCTACTGCAAAACTTCATTTTTGTGGCTTCCACAAACTATGTTGAATTGGTTGGGACTCTATGAGAGATTTATTGAAAAACTAGAGCAAAATGTGCTACAGGATGTGTCACAAAAACAAAGTTTTTGCATTTTAAAAACGTTTTCCATGTTTTTATGATAGAACCAATTAGAAAATGAGATTTATAACCCAGGAAAAAATGTTGTTACATAGTGTAATAGGTAAGGCCCATTACCACATATGGGATGAATCCACACTATAAAAGTAATGCAGTTTGACCCCACTAATGGGCATGTGTCAATTCTATGGAATCATTGGAATTGCAGTTTACACTTTACAAGGTCTTTAGCCTTCTCTGCCAAAGAGTGCTGGTGCCTCACCAAACTACAACACCCAGGATTCCATTGCATTGAGTCTGTGGCAGTTAAAGTGGTTTTAAGCTGCATTAATTCTACAGTGTAGATCAGTGGTTCTCAACCTGTGGTCCTCAGATGTTTTTGGCTTACGACTCCCAGAAATCTTAGACAGTTTACCTGCTGTTCATTCGTTCAGTCGTCTCTGACTCTTCGTGACCTCATGGACCAGTCCACGCCAGAGCTCCTTGTCGGCCGTCACCACCTCCAGCTCCTTCAAGGTCAGTCCAGTCACTTCAAGGATGCCATCCATCCATCTTGTCTTTGGTCGGCCCCTCTTCCTTTTGCCTTCCACTTTCCCCAGCATCATTGTCTTCTCTAGGCTTTGCTGTCTCCTCATGATGTGGCCAAAGGACTTCAACTTTGTCTCTAGTATCCTTCCCTCCAATGAGCAGTCGGGCTTTATACCAGCTGTTAGAATTTCTGGGAGTTGAAGGCCAAAAATATCTGGGGACCCACAAGTTGAGAACCATTGATGTAGATGCACCTATGGGCTCTTAAAAAGTATAAGGATTGGATGGCTTGATTATGGGATTTGTCATGCGTACTTTGTAAAGGCAAGGTGGGAGTTTATTTTTTTGGAGAGCCATTTGAAGAGAAATCAAACACTGCTTATTTCTTTTTCATAGAGAAGACCAAAAACTTTTTCTGCAGATGTTAACTTCTCCCCCTTCCATAAGTCATCTTGCTGTGTTGAGACACTATTTCTCCTCAAAGTTGAGTAGTAGACTGGACATCTGAGGTAAGATAGAAACTCTGTGACTAGAGAAGAATGTTTCAGAAGCAAAGGACAAATCAACAGAAGAATCTTGAGGCCAAGTGAGAAGAGAGGACTAAGAATGTCCAAGGAGATAGGAACATACTGGAAGTGAGACTATATTGTTCAAGGAAAGCTCAGATGGAAAAGAAAAGCCTTTTATACTAATGTATTTTTCTCTTTACAATGTTTAAGGTTTGATTCCAGACATATCTACTAAGCTGCAAGTCCAACTGAGTTCTTGGATGAACTTTCACAAACTTTGGTCTGCTACAGTGGACAAAAGTTTTGGCCAAATAATTTGGTGCAACAAACTAATACAAACTTCCTTGTGCTTTGAAAATAAAAATAAAAATACATTCTTTGAAGCAAACAGATATAGATGGAAATTTAGTATTTAGTTTTCAAACACACAAAAATCAAGATTGCTGTCCTGGTGGTAAGTCACATCTAGAATAGATCCACTGAACCAATGGATCAATCCCTAGACAAAGACCCTTGATAATAAATAGTTCTTCTCTAGTTGGGACTAACAATAGGATTTATGACTGCTGCTTCAGTTTGAAGTTTTATTACTACAAGACGAATTGAGACTATGCTATATTTCTTTGTACCATTCCATTAAATCATGTTGAAGGCAATTAAAGGCATCTCTCTCATGCAGCGTATTGTTTGCTGTTTTCCACTAAGCTTGAAAGCGTCATCATTATCATCATCATCAATTATATTGATTTACAGCCCCTGCCTTATCCCCCACCTCCATCTGAAATGAAGCCTGCCTATATACCCAGTCAAACTATGAATATTAAATTTACATGTTATTGATACTGGCATTTTAATCTTTCTTCTATGTCTTTTAATATTTTAATGAATTTTGTTTTGTCTATGTGTTTTAACTATGTTATATCCTGCCTTGAGCTGTGGGTAACTATTATTATTTTTTAAAATTACTGTTATTATTATTATTTGAAGACAAATGGAATACATTGACCTCTCTTCTTCAGGCTAAATATGCCCAGCTCCTTAAGCTGCCAAGCCCTATGAGGAGCGGCTTAAGGAGATGGGTATGTTTAGCCTAAAGAAGAGAAGGCTGAGTGGAGATATGATAGCCATGTATAAATATGTGAGAGGAAGCCACAGGGAGGAGGGAGCAAGCTTGTTTTCTGCTTCCTTGGAGACTAGGACACAGAACAATGGCTTCAAACTACAAGAAAGCAAATTCCACCTGAACACGAGGAAGAACTTCCTGACGGTGAGAGCTGTTCAGCAGTGGAACTCTCTGCCCCGGAGTGTGGTGGAGGCTCCTTCTTTGGAAGCTTTTAAACAGAGGCTGGATGGCCATCTGTCAGGGGTGATTTGAATGCAATATCCCTGCTTCTTGGCAGGGGGTTGGACTGGATGGCTCATGAGATCTCTTCCAACTCTTTGATTCTATGATTCTATTCTATGACCATTATGCTCTTTTTCCTTCCATCTACCCCACCATACCAGGTTCTACTTATGTGTTAAGCTTGTGCATTTCAGGTGAATCACTATCCGTTTCTGCTTGTCAGATACCAGAAGCCCCCCATAATCCATTTCCCAGTGCCTCCCAAAAACTGGCATGCTGCTAAATGTGCGTTCTCATTCCGCATCCAAAAAAGTGGCTCTTTTCAGCCCATTGTCAACAATGGGAAGCTTACAAGGCTCCCCTTTCCCCTGGGAAACCTTTCTTTCTTCCCTTCATGGGAAGCCTGGATGTCAGCAATGGGGTTAAGAAAGCACCCTATCCAACCCTTTATGGGGTGAGGGGACAACTTCCCACAGGCTCCCCCTCCATATCCTTCATTAAGACCTGGATTTTAAAAATCATCAGAGTTTAGATACCACTCTTTTTGGATCCTTCACCTTCTGTTTGTAGAGGAGACTGGGTTTAATGCTTCTTAAAGCCGTTTCCACTCTAAGGGAGAGGCAGGAGAGTGTTCTTTCACTCTCAGCACTATGCCATGCAGCTTTCCAAGGCATTTTAAGGAGGCCCAGGGAAAAAAGAGTGATGACCTGGAGCTTATTGGAGTTATTCTACCTGGACTACCTTAAAAATCCCCTCTCTTGCCTGCAATCTCCTTTCTGCTTGGGGTTCTGCTTCCTCAAAGCTGTTTCTACTTTCTACTCTAGAGGAGAGGCAGGCATCTCTTTTTGTTTACTGGGATTACTATTACTATTATTATTTAGAAGTATTTTCTGAAGGAGAGAAAGAGAAGGAGAAAAAGAAGCTTACTCTCCAAGCCCCCAAATACACACACCCCACCTGCCATCCCTCAGGTCCCCAACTCCCAATCAGTTCCCAGTAAATAAAAAGAATCAGGAAAATAAAGGAAGCTGGGATTATTATTATTATTATTATTATTATTATTATTATTTAGAAGTATTTTCTGAAGGAGATGAAGAGAAGGAGAAAAAGAAGCTTATTCTCCAAGCTCCCAAATACATGAACCCCACCTGCCATCCCTCAGTTCCCCAACTCCCAATCAGTCCCAGTAAATAAAAAGAATGAGGAAAATAAAGGAAAATCAAAAAGATTCAACTGTGATGCCAAATAGGGGAGGAGGAGACATGATCGGTTGCCATGTGTGCCCTTGCCATTACAGATACCATATCAAACTGAAAGAGCCAGATTGGCTGTAGGAGATGGCTAAAAACAGTTCCGGGCTCAAGTCAACATAAGTCTATTATGTGTTGAATATGGCTATCCTTCTGTTACTAACATAGATTATTATCACAATTATAGAATCATAGAATCAAAGAGTTGGAAGAGACCTCATGGGCCATCCAGTCCAACCCCCTGCCAAGGACCAGGAATATTGCATTCAAATCACCCCAGACAGATGGCCATCCAGCCTCTGTTTAAAAGCTTCCAAAGAAGGAGCCTCCGGGGCAGAGAGTTCCACTGCTGAACGGCTCTCACAGTCAGGAAGTTCTTCCTAATGTTCAGATGAAATCTCCTCTCTTGTAGTTCGAAGCCATTGTTCCATTGCGTCCTAGTCTCCAGGGAAGCAGAAAACAAGCTTGCTCCCTTCTCCCTGTGGCTTCCTCTCACATATTTATACATGGCTATTACATCTCCTCTCAGTCTTCTCTACTTCAGGCTAAAACATGCCCAGCTCCTTAAGCCGCTCCTCATAGGGCTTGTTCTCCAGACCCTTGATTATTTTAGTCGCCCTCCTCTGGACACATTCCAGCTTGACAATATCTCTCTTGAATTGTGGTGCCCAGAATTGGACACAATATTCCAGGTACAGTATATCAATGTACTGTTTTAGTTCTTTATTCCATCTTTAATGCCATGTAAACATTATGTGAAATTCTGCGATTTGTAGTTTAGAGAAGCTCAAGAGCTCTCTGGCTGAGTTTTAAATATTGCTCCTAAAACTGCAAATTCCAGGATAACTTTGGATATTTTCATGGCAGTTAAAATGAAATGTAGCACAGTGCAGCATGATAAGGCTCATACTCTACTGCAGTGGTTCTCAACCTTCCTAATGCCGTGACCCCTTAATAGAGTTCCTTATGTTGTGGTGACCCCCAACCATAAAATTATTTTCATTGCTACTTCATAACTGTATTTTTTCTACTGTTATGAATCGTCATGTAAATATCTGATATGCGGGATGTATTTTCATTCACTGTACCAAATTTGGTACAAATACCCAATAGACCCAAATTTGAATACTTGTGGGGTTGCAGGGAGATTGATTTTGTGATTTGGGAGATATAGTTGTTGGGATTTATAGTTGACCTACAGTCAAAGAGCATTCTAAACTCCACCAGTGATGGAATTGAACCAATCTTGGCACACAGAACTACCAAGACCAACAGAAAATACTAAAAGGTTTTGGTGAGCATTGACCTTGAATTTTGGAGTTGTAATTCACTGACATTCAGAGAACACTGTGGACTCAAACAATGATGGATATGGACCAAACTTGGCACAAATACTCAATATGCTCAAATGTGAACATTGGTTGATTTGGGGCAAAATACATTTGGGAGTTATAATTGCTGGGATTTATGGTTCACCTACAATCAAATTCCAAACTCTACTAATGATAGAATTAGGCTAAACTTCCCACACAGAACCCCCAAGACCAAAAGAAAGTACTGTGTTTTCTGATGGTCTTTGCTGACCCCTCTGACATCCCCTTGCGACCCCTCCAGGGGTCCCGACCCGCAGGTTGAGAAACGCTGCTCTACTGCCTACTTTATGTTTATTTTTTATCAGTAAGGAGAGGAAAATTAAAGTGAAACATAAAATCCTTCTGATAACAGAACAACCAGGACATTCTGAGAGTGGCTGGAGCTAAAAAGGAAATGAATAATACCCTTTCCTTTTACAACATATGTATTTAGCCTTTCTTGCCAAAGTGGGTGGTGCCTCACCAAACTATAACTCCCATGCTTCCATGGCATTGAAACATGGTGGTTAAAGTGGTGTCCCACTGCATTAATTCAACAGTATAGAGCCAGCCTCTGTCAGGAACCATCAAGGCAGATTCCTTTGGTGACACTGATTTAATCCAATATCATATTCACATTGCCTCTGTGCACCATTCCTAAGTGTGCCCTTTACAACGATAGTGGCCTCTCAGCCTATGGTTTTGGATTCATTAATTGCTCTGATATGAACACTATATGCAAGCAAGGGAAGAAGGCCACTCTGCCTGATAAAGCACTCCTGAATACATATTTCCAAGAGTAATCCCAATGGGTCCAGGGGGCAGATTCATACCTGCAGAACATTTAATTCAGCTTTTGCTATTTTAAGAGGCAGGGGATGTTTCTCAAAGAACTGAAAAAGATGAATAACCACTTCACAGAGATAAACACAATATATTATTCAGGTTGCCTAGATAATGCTTACAAAAAGGGAAAAGATGACTTTTTGTTTAGAGAGAGCTGTACCAGGCTGAGTCCAATAACGAAAAACAAGTGCACAGGGTAGAACCTGAGTTATGTTGACCAGCGATTGACTTGTAAAAAGCAGTCAAGCTGACAAAAGTGAGAGGGAGGGCAAACTAATATAAGCACAGGTTGAATTTTTTGAAAACATATACACTGTTGGATGTATGACCACTGACTTTGGTGGACTAAAAAAAAAGCACTTAGCTTAGGGCTACTTGCTATCTGTGGTGTTTTTTTTTCATGTCAGGAGCAACTTGAGAAACTGCAAGTTGCTTGTGGTGTGAGAGAATTGGCCAGCTGCAAGGACATTGTCCAGAGGATGCCTGGATGTTTTACCATCCGGGGGGGGGGGGGGGGGGCTATTCTCATGTTCCCACATAAGAAGCTGGAGCTGACAGATGGGAGCTCACCCCACTACCCAGATTCAAACTTCCAACCATTCAGTCAGCAGTCCTACCAGCACAAGAGTTTGATTAATTGCATCATTGGGGCTACATCTGTGGTGTTACATAATATTGATTAATATCCCAGAACCTACATGGCATCATGGCTTGAGTATTGGAATATATTTATGAACACCAGGGTTAGAAACTCTGCTTGGCCATAAAAAAATACCCACTTGGTGAACCTGGGCTAGTCGCATACTGTCAGCCACAGAAAACCCTGTGATAAGTTTACCTCAGTGTTGGAAATTACTTGAAGGCACTCCAAAACAAAACAAAGAAGGTATTTATTTGTTGTGTCAGGGCAACCAGTCAATTTCTAACAGAACAAAGCAAACAAACAGACAAAATACAAAATTTGTGAGTTTGGTAGTTGATTAAATGCCCTTTGACCAATATCTGGCCACTTGGAGTGCTTCTGGTGTTGCTGCAAAGAAGGTGAAACTCCCACACAGGAATCCTAATGCTAGAAAACACAGTGGGAAGAGGAACAATGTATTCAGCCCTATTGTAATGTTTGCATGACCTCTCTTCTTCTCTTTTGCTTGGAAGGGCATGATGCATGAATGAACATGTGCATGAATGCATATGTGTCTTCCACATTATTACCAGGATTCGTATCAATATTTGATAGCATTTGACCAGGGCAGTGTTGGAAAGAAGGATTTCAATCCTGTTTGTTGTTGTGTGCCTTCAAATCATGAAGGTGGTCAGTTGAAACATTCACACCTAGCTCCAGCAGAGAAGAGCTCTTTGCCCCACCCCAGTCATTCCACAGATATATAAATCCATTTTCCTAACTCCAACAGACCTCACTACCTCTGAGGATGCTTGCCATAGATGCAGGCGAAACGTCAGGGGAAAATGCCTCTAGAACATGGCCATATAGCCCAAAAAAACCCACAGGAACCTAGTGATTCCAGCCATGAAAGCCTTCGACAATACGATTTAGACTATGTTCGCCACTGCTCAAGTGCAACACCCGAATTGCCATATCATGCTGGCTCCTATTAGTGAATTCTATTGAATCCATTGTTGAATGTTGATTAAACACACAATGAAACTCACTGCTATCACTGAGTCTTATTCTAATGGAAAGGGAAAAAATAGCATTCAGGCCAAGATGCTGTGCTTGCTGGATCATTGGAACCATTTAGCAGGGCTCTTCTAATGTCTTTAAAGAAGCAATCAAACCTCACTTCCATAGATGAATGTGGGCCTCTGCCTATATTTATGTGTCCTGCATGGAGAGTTATTGAATCTCAGGCTAAGAGAACTATTTGTTCCTGCTGAACAAATAATATGTAGAGCTACTGAAGCATGAGCCAACAAAAATATTTTCCAAATGAATTTTTATAAATCAAATATATCTACTTGAAAGCTTAAAGATAAAAGAAGATCATGTTTGAAATACGACTTTTGCACCTTGGAGACACAGGAAAACAAACACACCATGCTTGGTGATAGCTGTTGATAAGAAAAGACAGATTTGTTTTCTGTATCACTCATTGTTGCTGGTTAGAGACTGTTTTGTGACAATTTAGGGGAGGGATGAGCAAATTGTGGTGTTGAAGCCCCTGGCACCCCATAGGCCCCACTGAGATAGCTCCTGAACACAACTTCCCCTCACAATAAAAATCTCCCAAAGCCCCCACCCACAATTGCCTCAACTAAAAACACACAGTGGAACTGTCAGATAATGTCTGCTTTCAAACCGCATAAAGCCCACTGTTGTAGTAGGCTCTGCTGGCAATGTTACAACTGATAGTAGGAGTAGTAGAGGAGGGAAACAAGGCGCCCAGGTGTTAGATGAGGAGCAGCAAAGGAAGAGCATTTGGGAGATACTTACATCACCCACAGACGAAGACTCCTTCGAAGGTTTCTCTGAGAGTGAAATGTGTGAGGAGGAGGAAGGAGATGGGAATAGAGGTATTAAGAGGATTACTTGGGAGCAGGAGTCAGACGAGGAGCGTCAGAGAAAGAGGATCCGGGACATATTTACTGCTCCCACTGAAGAAGAGGATTTCATGGGTTTTACTGGAAGTAATGGGTCTGGGAGTAGTGGGGATGAAGAGGAACCACTGGATTGGACCCAAGTTCAGGAGATCAGGAATGTGTGTATGCAACCCACGTCCAGTGACACTTTTGAGGGATTTTCTGGTGGGGATTGGCAATCTGGTGATACCATGGAATCGTGGGGAGACCTAAGTCTTGACAAGAGGTGGAAGAGTTGGAGGGATGGGTGTTGGCATTCAGCTGTAGAGGCTAAGCCAGCTGACAGTGATGAGGATGGGGTGGAGGGCAACTCATCAACGGATGATGAGTTGTAAGATAAATGAAGGCACTGGAGTGATAGAACTTTGCAGTAGGCAAAGTGTTGGGTTTCGTGCCTTGGGTCTTGTCGCTGGCGCTTCTCTTGTTGGGCTTGGGTCCTGGAACTGCAGGTTGCTGTGTTCTTCATGTACCGACCGGCTTGGATTCTTGTAAGTGTGGATTTCCCCTCTCCTTGACCTTGGACTGTTTCTGACAATGACGCTGCCTTTTGGACTTTGGAATCTTCATCTGGGACTTCTTCAACTTTGGACTACTTTTGGATGATGGCTTATCTTCATGGCTCTTTGTTTGACCATTATCTTTGAACTGTGTGATTTTGTTGTGTTTTGAAGGAACTCTTGTTTAATCTGGATTTTTTGCCAGTTTAATCTGGTTTATTTTCCAAGTTCAGTTTTCAAGCTGCAAATTGCTGCAAACTTTGAGTTTTGACCAGAGGCACTGAAGCAAGTGTATTTGAGTCCTGTTTACTTTGATTTAATAAACTGTTGTTTTGAATATACTCCTGTGTTTGGCTCTTTAAGACATCTGGGTTCCGACACCCACCATGCATGAAAACATTCACAGATACTCTACCAGTTCCCATAAACATGCAGAACATTGTATCACCCCAAATACCTCAATTTTCTTCTGAAATCACTCTCAAAATGGCATTATCAACTGCAGAGGAAAGGGGAAATATCAAGTCTTTCTGTGTGAGTGGGTGCTTGGGTGCAGGCCAGGGTGGAACTGGGGAAAAGCCTTTGGGACAGTGCAATAAAGCAACAATAGGAAACTCTATTCTGCTGATGGCTGATCTGATATCGTTTTAACAATTGCTTTTAAGTGGAGATTACTGATTTTAGTATTTGTGTATATTTATAGTTTATTTTGTGTTCCGTCATTGAATGTTTGCCGTATATACGTTGTGCTCCGCCCTGAGTCCCCCTCAGGATTAGAAGGGTGGAATATAAATGCTTTAAATAATAAATAAATAAAATTGCCCCATCTCTCACATATCTGAATGGAAAGGCTTACAATGAAATGGTGCTATGCCTTTTATATGTTGAGAAGAGCAGCAGGGATATGCCTCAGGGGTTAGGCATCTTGCTCCATTCCAAGGACCAGCTGCCTTTAAAAAGGCATGGCTGGCTAGCTTTATGATCACCAGAAGCCCAAAGCCAGCAGCCAATGGATGGTGCTAAAGGGCATTATCTATTTGGAGTCCATTCAGTGTCCAGATGTTGCCTGAATGTCCTAACATAATTGCATATTCATCCCTGATTGTGTGGAGGCTGGGAGCAAGTGATACAAAATCACATAAGTGAAAATCACATAAGAGAAAGTGAGGCAGAAGTCTAAGGGATAGCATTTGCTAAAAAGAAATGAATGAAGAATTGTGTTTGTATCATGTTGTGTATATTGCATAGTATTGTTCTATGTTAGGCTCCCATTGCTACATTATGAGAATTTTACTTGATTGAGTGCTTATATAAAGATCTCAATCATTATATAATATAAATATAATTAAAATATAATAAATCCAGCTGACAGAGTGGCAGGTACATGTCTGGCTAGTGATGAAAACACCTATGATCCTAACCTGGGACTGTCTAATTGGCCACAAAGCTTCACTTTATTGTTAGTAAAATTACATTGGACGGGCTTTGCTTACTACTGAGTTCTATCATCCAAAATACACAGTTTGGGATAATAATGCAAAGGAGGCAGACCAGCAATGTGTTGTTCATGGCATTGTGGAATAAGGATGTATGCAATGCCAATTTGCTTGTGAATAAGATCACATTGGATCAGTTTTAACTGACGGGTAGCACAGATGAGGCTAAACTGGTCGGACAAGTATGGAGGATCACAGTCTCTCTAGGCTTGTCACCTAGGGAGGAGATACAACTATGGTTGCAAGGCTGAAAAGGGTATGTTTTGGGAGTTCAATTCAGTTATTATCTGTCATCTGTCAGGGGTGATTTGAATGCAATATTCCTGCTTCTTGGCAGAAGGGGGTTGGACTGGATGGCCCATGAGGTCTCTTCCAACTCTTTGATTCTATGATTCTACGATTCTATGATTATAATAACCCTAAACATGAATCCACAGCAGTTGCAAGATGCAAGTCTACTTTTTTTATTTCAAAACTGCTGAACAGGATGACAACTATGATGTTTATAAAATTCATACATCAAGATTGATATTCAAAATAACTAAATGAGATGGAGCAACTTCCACAATCACAGATGTTGCATAAATCTTTATATGCAGATGTACACATTTATTGTGATATGCAACCCTTGTGTTGAAAGATAATGTTGTGTAGCTCAATCCAGACCCCAATGTGCAACCAAATACACCACCAAGTGTGCACTGCACATGCAGAGCTCTACTTCAGAAGCCAAGAACCAAGTACAAACATCAAGCAAAATTGTCCAACCACAACTGTTGTGATTGTCATGCAAGTATAAGATGCCAAAGGGATACTCGACAACCTTTATTGGAAGAATGAAATTGATTCCCTTTCAGCATACTGTTTTCTGCTTTCTTCCACTCTTTATATTTTTGCATGAAACCACTGTCCACTTTTTTGCCTCATTGAAGCAATTATTTTTACTTGACCCTGACCTCCATTTCCCATCCTTCTGATTTGTCCATATATCTGAAGGTGAACTTAGACATCCTCAGGCAAGGGTCACAAAGCAAACAATGCTTTGGAAATTGGCAGTGTGCCCTTTGAAGTGTAGGTCAGGTCAACATTGCCTTTTCCCTCTTCACTTCTTAATCCCTTTACATAATTAGCAGACATGCCACTCAATTAAGCTCAATTTTCACATCCCATTTAAAGGTCACTACATTTTACAATCATCCTTAATATGAAATATTAAAGAAAAAAGCTGCACAGCTCTGCCCTCTCTCTTACATTTTGAGCAACATTCGTTTCAATTATCTATGTGAAGTTAACTCTCAATGTCCAGTTAAAGGAGATGCAAATGTATAGATGGATTTATATCTATAAACTAGGGGTTTTTTCTGCTCCAGAGACAAGATCATGGAACTGGAGATTCAAACTGCAGGAAAAGAGGTTCCACCTAAGCATTAGGAAAAACTTCCTGATGTCAAAAGCTGTATCAATATTTAAAGTTTCTGCAGACTTCATCAACAAGTTTTCAAAGAGCAGCAATCAGGACGTTGGACAGTTCCCAGTGAGCACCTCAAAGCCAGTGCTTCTCAGAACAGTGACTCTTGAACAGTGTCAGTTCATGAACCATTCACTATCAGTACTTGTAATATTACCAGGAAAGAAGGAAGTAATTGTGCCCAATGAACACAAATTTACTGATGATCCCTGGCACAAAAGGGGAAAACATGCCAGTTTGCTGTATTAGTAAGAGAGGGAAGCAATGGCTTCTCTGTGTAGTCTGACATGGTGGTTGTTGGAGTGGTCCAGCATTTCTGTGTTCTCAGATAATATGCTGTGTCCAGGTTGGTTCATCAGGTGCTCTGCTATGGCTGACTTCTCTGGTTGAAGTAGTCTGCAGTGTCTGCAGTGCCTAAAAAATGTCTCTCAGCTAAGGTCTAAACTGGCTTTTCCAAACATTTCATCTTTAAGGTGCTTTAGACTGGAACTCACATTTCATCCAGACTCCCAGGGCAGTGGTTAAGTGTCAACAATTCAATCAAAATAATTACCATCAGTCCTTAATGTGTGCATGACTGATTCTGCAGTCTTGTGCTCCTGACAAATAAAAACCATGGAGGAATCATAATGGAGTCATCTTCAAGTTTGAAGAAGCAAAGCAGAGTCACATACAAAGATAAAGAACATACACAGGGTTTCAATAGTCCTTCTCCATCTGTGGGCTAATCTACAATTCACCTCTGCCTGATCGAAGATCCAGATATTGACCACACAACAGATTATGGAGATGGCAGTCAAAGTGTCATACCGGGGAGGCTTAGTGTAACTTTGCATTCAGAGAGTTTAATGGCAATTATGCTTTAGTGCACTAAAAAAATGCAACCATCAGAAACCTGCTAGTATGTTTCTTGTGCCAAATTGTTTAATGTTTAAAGTCTTCACAGAGGGCTAGGTCTGCTTTATCCCTGAGTATCTTGATGTCAACTATCTGGCATTTTTGTCTGATGTGGCATGTCCATATTCAGTTCAAGGTTGTGAAAGCAGAATTGCATGTACAGAGCGTTTTGTATGCCAATGCACATTGTACATGGATGCATAGTGTACAAGGATTCATATTACACCTGGATTCATATTTGAGTGTGCATTGAATTGCCAGTTGCCAGTTTGCGTTCTTAGTGTAGTTGGCACAGCATTGATATTCAACACAAAGGTTGTGCAGCCCCATTAATGCTTAACTCTGCATGTTGAAACATTCCCTGCACAACCCATCTTGGCCAGTATGTTGCTATTAGTCACTCTGTTGTCTCTCCACAGTAGATTCATTTCCATTTCTCTATTTACCAGACAAGCATCCCTTGTTTAGCATTTTCTCTTTAACTTTGATTTGTGTCAAAGACATGATAAATCCAAGTCGACATCTCGGGGGGAATTTGCATGTTACATTCAGCTTGAGGCTTTGCACTTTCTGAGTGCTTTTCATCCATCGGTATCAAAGCTCCTCACAAATATTATTAAAGTGAGCAATATTATAATCATAGTGGAAAGTAAAGGTTGGATATGTTCCCAATGGGAAATAAAATACTACCTCCACATTTATTTTCACTATACAAACATTTCCTATGATACGTGTGCAAAAGCATTGGGACTCTGCAGTACATAGAGAAATCTTTCATTCATTCTTCCAAGAAAGTAACTTTCCCCATATAATCTGGCATAGTGAGGTCAGGAAGTAGATTTTCTTAGATCTGTGTAGTTAAACTACCAGAATAAGTAATCTCATTCTGTCTAAACATAAATACCAGTCAGCAAACTGCTACATTCTTAGGCTAAATTTGCAAAAACAAAACAAAACAAAATACATAGCCCTAAAAACACACACACACACAATGAAGTGAGCCAAACTGCAGACTGCAAAAGGAAGGCAAAGAGATATTGTCTTGACCATGTTAGTGATAATGAGCAGACCATGAATATGACTGGAAGTCTTAGAATAAATCTCTGCAAACAAGTTGGTTTAGTAACCAACTATACAACATTTATTTCAAGCAATATTTCTTCATTTGTGGTCCACGTGGGATCCCAACTGTCATTTGTTTTCCCAGTAGGACATTTCAGATCTGCTTTTTACATTTTGATGCCACTGTACTCAACAGATGGGATGAAAAGAAATGGAAAACGTTGGTAGACTGAAGTTCTCTTATTATGTTACTCCACTATGGGTACATGGCAGGTGCTTTTTTCTCTTCTTCTTAAAACACACACAAAATTTACTCTGAGATGAAGCAGAAAATCTAATTAACTGCCTTTCCTTTCTCTAGCAATAAAAGGATATAATGAGCATGAACCAATGAGAGCAGATATACTAGCATTGGCCCTCTAGACATTAACTTATGTCTCCAGGTTGTTAGACAAGGTTATTTTTGTGCGTTCTTTCTTTCTCTTTCCTTCCTTCCTTCCTTTTTGATTTTAGTGTGGGAGTGCATTGGGAACAAAACACTCAAGATCTGCACTCAAGTTCCAAAGACTGAAGCCAAACTGTCATTCCAGAATGTATTCAAAAGTATCTGATTCTATGATTTGAAGATTCTATGATTCCCACAACAGGAAAGCAGTTTCCTGAGCAAATGAATAAGAGTAGGAAGAATTATAGTCACATGCACTTCGGCTCACAAAGTTAATCATCAGGTTGTTGACAAAGTGAAACTGGTCCAGTTTTTGTTTAACTTGCAAATGCAATATTGAACACTAGATGGTGCAAAGTCGACTGAAAGTTTGGGGGGAACAGCTTGCTGAATAGATTCTAGAATGACTTCTTTAGGGTTCTGGAAGAGTCCATCCTTGAGGACAACCATTCTCTTTTAAAGTCCTGTGACTTGAGAGGAAGTGCTCTAGATTTTCCTTCCAGGACTGCTCAGCTGTGTTAGCAACCTATAGCATTTGAATGTTTTTTGGGTCAGGTATTTTGCCCATAATCATCATCATCATCATCATCATCATCATCATCATCATCTTTATTTATACCCCACCACCATCTCCCCAATGGGGACTCAGGGACCATAAGGAAGACTGAGCAAAGGAAGATGTATGCTTTTGAACTGTGGTGTTGGAGGAAAATTCTGAGAGTGCCTTGGACCGCAAGAAGATCCAACGAGTCCATATTCCAGGAAATAAAGCCCGACTGCTCACTGGAGGGAAGGAGGCAAAAAGGAAGTACTTTGGCCACATCATGAGAAGACAGGAAAGCTTGGAGAAGACAATGATGCTGGGGAAAATGGAAGGAAAAAGGAAGAGGGGCCGACCAAAAGCAAGATGGATGGATGGTATCCTTGAAGTAACTGGCTTGACTCTGAAGGAGCTGGGTGTGGTGATGGTTGACAGGGAGCAATGGCGTGGGCTGGTCCAGGAGGTCACTAAGAGTCGGAAGCAACTGAACAAATAAACAACAACATTTTGCCCAAGATAGGCCAAGGAGGTGGTCTTTCCTTGACATCTGGCCACAGCCGGACCCACATCAGATAGTTCCTACCTCTTTTGCTCATCCTCAGACACAACTCAATCAAATAGATTTATTTATCGAGTCATCAGCAACCAGTCAATTATATTACGTTTCTAACAGAACAAAGCAAACAAACAGACAAAATACAAAAATACAAAATACAGAATACAAAATGTGTGAGTTTTGTAGTTAATTAAATGTCCTTTGACCAGTATCTGGCCACTTGGAGTGCCTCTGGTGTTGCTGCAAGGAGGTCCTTCATCGTGCATGTAGCAGGGCTCAGGTTGCATTGCAGCAGGTGGTCAGTGGTTTGCTCCTCTCCACTCTCACATGTCGAGGATTCCACTTTGTGGCCCCATTTCTGAAGGTTGGCTCTGCATCTCGTGGTGCCAAAGTGCAGTCCGTTCAGAGCCTTCCAAGTCACGTAAAGACTTTCGGTATATATTTCAGATTTCAATATTAATGTCAAAAATACGTAATATGATTTTACATAGGATTTGTGCTACATTAGAACAGTCAAGACAAATATCACTTAAGTAAAATAAACATTAAATATTAAATAACCAGAAAAATAAAATAAGGTGTAAACACTAAACTAATCTGGGAACGCAGTCCTCTGTGTGCCCAGGGGGGAGTCTCTCATTTGGTATCAGCTATTGGTTGAGGTTCTGTGTTTGAGCCTGCCACTTTTGGACTCTCATTTGCTGGCGTGTTCCAGCGAGTGTCTCTGTAGATCTTAGAAAACTATTTCTAGATTTAAGTCGTTGACGTGCTGGCTGATACCCAAACAAGGGATGAGCTGGAGATGTCTCTGCCTTGGTCCTTTCACTATTGGCTGCTATTTCCCGGCGGATGTCAGGTGGTGCAATACAGGCTAAGCAGTGTAATTTCTCCAGTGGTGTAGGGCACAGACACCCCGTGATAATGCGGCATGTCTCATTAAGAGACATCAAATAGATGCTAGGTCAAATAAAGTTGCCCTTGTTTAATCCAAGTGCTTGGCCTGTTATTTCATGATTGGCTGTCAGTTAGTGGGCAAAGGACATTCAGTGTAGAAAATGTGTACATTAAGGTAATCAGATCCACTGTGTGTTGCAGTTGATTGGGATTCTGAGAAATGATGTTTGGATCCCTACTTTGCCATGAAGAAGCTCTATTTAGTTTTGAGCAACTCACACTTTCTCAGCCTTAATGCAAACATCCTCCAAAGACATCTTGCCAAGAAAAAAAACCCCATAGGATTGCCTACCATAAATTGTTTGGACACCCCAGGCTAATGTGAATGCTGCAGTAGATTGAATGCCAGTGTAGCCTAAGAGAAACAGGGCAACAACATGCCTTTCCTTGGGGACATCCTGGCTTGTATGTTTGTTTTACCTTTTCAGTCATTCCTGCTTGAATACCATCCATCATAATCTGTTGAATTCTTAAAACCAACAGTCTCCAAATTTCCAAGAGGATAGAAGCAAAGGCTGCATTTGTGAGCCAAGTTCTCTGAAACTCAGCCAAAGTATCAATTGAAAGTATCAATTGGAAGATACATTTGGAGGAAAGACAGCTTCAACCTGCCCTGCTAATGGCTGCTATATTTCAAATTGCTTGTCTTTTATTCCCTGTAGTGTGGGAGGTGATTCTGTTCTTACGGGTTAACTTTTTGTCTACACAGAGAAAATCACTTTTTCTTGCAGAACTCTTATTGCACTGCAGGGATGCTTGCTTACAGATGCAATGGTTGACCAGAGATGCTTCTGAAGAAAGCCATGTTTTAGCACATGGTTCTTATCAGTGAAATGCAGATCCAAATAGATGCATAATACATAGACCGGAATTCATTTCGATGGTCCTAATTAAAGTAGACCTATTGGCTCAATTGTTGAATGAGTCAATATCGGTGAACTCCATTGATTCAATTGTTTACAAACACAATTTTTCATATATTTCTCCAATATGGCTTGAGTCGAGGATACTTGTAGGACTGTAGGTGTATCCACACTGTACAATGCAGGTAGTTTAATTTCACTTTAATTGCCATGACTGAATGCTATGTGTGCCGTCGTGTAATGGCACTCCATGCAGTCATGCTGGCCACATGACCTTGGAAGTGTCTATGGACAATGCCGGCTCATCGGCTTAAAAAAGGAGATGAGCACCAATCTGCAGAATTGGACATGACTGGACTTAATCTCAGGGGAAAACCTTTACCTTTACCTTTACCTTTACCTTTACCTTTACCTTTACCTTTACCTTTACCTTTACCTTTACCTTTACCTTTACCTTTACCTTTACCTTTACCTTTACCTTTACCTTATGGTTCTGTTTATCCACACATAGGGTTTCATATATCCAACTGACCATGTTGGCAGGGATAGTCTGCAGCCTAACATTAAAAAAGGAACTTTTTATAAATTCTTTGACTCAGACAAAAGCCTCTTCCATCTGGCTGCATCCTCACGCCTGGCCCTGAGAGGGGGAAATGATTGGAAAATGTTAGATGAGAAGGTGAGTATACTTTCTGTAAATAAGCCATTAAGCGCTGTGCACATTTCAGAAGAATCAGCAAATGAGGCAAAATTAAGGTATTATAATAAGCAAACATTTTATTATGAACCAGACAAGCACCATGCTGTGCCAAGGGAAAGTAAATGAACAGAATGAAAGGAAATATCAATAAAATGCAAGCGAAGACAAATGAGAAGAGTTTGTTTTCAGCCTGGGAATTTGTCAATTACAGAACTAACCAAGCTTACCAAAGAAACACCTCTGCCTGGATGAAGATAACTGCCACAAATCACTGCAGGCTGTGGAGAAGCCCACTGCAATTTGCTGAGACCACCAACTTTTCTTGCACCACTTGATTGATTCCAGCTCCTCGTTTATATTTGGAGTGGTGTTTCTTTCCCACCTCCATCCGTCACTCTCAACATGTCTTTCACTCACAAGCAAAATCGATGCAGAACTCAGATTAAACATAGGGTTGTAAACTATCACTGGGGGCACAATGATTTTTTTAAGGCTAGAGCCATGGAAGCAAATACTAAAAACATACTAGGCTGTTTCTTTTTCACCTCCATTGGCCCCCACTTCCAATTCAAAGGGCAGAGTTTGTCTTTATAAAATAGAGAAGGAACTTGGAACATCCAGTAATATTTGTAAGACTATACGTAAGTGTGTATGTGTGTATTCCTGTAGGTTTATTTTTAACTTGAATGTGTTTGTAACTCAGAACAGGTACATTATTTTATGTGCAATTCCAGCCATATATTGCTTCAGATTGCATAGGGAAGGGTTAACAACCCTGTGGCGTTTGTTTTGCTTTCTGTGCCACTGTTCAAAAGATTTCACTGAGTTTCTATCCCTGTGATAATTGAATTTTTGCAAAAATTGGCTTCTTGTAGAAATAAGGAGTGGTATTCAAGCTTCAATTGAAATACCTTTTCCACATTATAACTCTTTCAGGAGTGAATTTCCCTTCCAAGGGGTAGACATTTGGCTTAGGTAACAATGGAAAAAATGGTTTATAAACTGGTTTCGTTTTTAGGGGTCCATCGCGTTTCGTTTTTTAAAGAATTCCAAAATTTTCCTTTTAAAAATTTCAAAATTTACGAAATTTTGTATAATTACGAATCGATTTGTTAATGGCGGATGCGATTGCGCAATATGCTAAAAAAACCTCCAAATGGGACAGAGGGAACTTCTGAAGCTTCCCTCTCCCTCTGTTGTTGACTGTTGGTGTGATAAAACAAACAACAACTATAAAACTTGCACCAGACATGCGAAAATATTTACGAAATAATTACGAAATAATTTCAAAATAATTTCAAAATAATTACTAAATAATAATGAAGTAATTACGAAATAAACTGAAAGAATTGTTTCGAATCTAATTTACTCCTCACACTATTCCTTCATGGCTCAATATTGGATCGTAAGCTAATTTAAATACGAATTAATAACGAATTATGAAATTAACGAACAAAACCGCCCAAGCCTAGTAGACATCTCTCACTTCCTGTTGTCCCACCCCTGTTCTTAAAGAAGAGTCATTTGTAAGTCAGGTATTCATAACTCAGGGACTGCCTATAGTCTTAAAATAGTTTTAGCTGCTGGTGTTATTTGATGTGAATTGAATTTGTGATGATTTTAGGAATTAGAAACCTCCAAGATCCTTGGTCATCAAATGCCTCTCTCGAGTAATTCAAAATTCTGAGTCCATGGCTTCCTTGAGTCTATAATGTCCTGAGCATGAGCATCATTTTAAATTAATCACATGATGAATTTACACTTGTCATTGTTCATTCGTTCAGTCATTTCCGACTCTTTGTGACCTCATGGACCGGTCCACACCAGAGCTCCCTGTTGGCCATCACCACACCCAGCTCCTTCATGGTCAAGCCAGTCACTTCAAGGATATCGTCCATCCATCTTGCCCTTGGTCGTCCCCTCTTCCTTTTTCCTTCCATTTTTCCCAGCATCATTCTCTTCTCCAAGCTTTCCTGTCTTCTTATTATATGGCCAAAGTACTTCATCTTTGCTCTACTATCCTTCCCTCCAGTGAGCAGTTGGGCATTATTTCCTGGAGTATGAACTGGTTGGGTCTTCTCATGGTCCAAGGCACTCTCATCCAGCACCACAATTCAAAAGTGTCTATCTTCCTACACTCAGCCTTCCTTAGAGTCCAGCTCTCGCATTTACATTGCATATTGAATATAGCTTCACACCACCTTATCTGCTATGGCTCAGTGCTGTGGAATCCTGGGACTTATAGTCTGGTGAGGTTCCAGCAGTCTTTGGTAGAGAAGACAAAAGACCTTGTAAAACTTATGTGATTTTAACTTCCACAAAAAACGCAGATTAGGGGCAGGTGTCTGTCAAGCATCCCAGAAGGCCAGAAGAGACACATATGGGTTGAAGGCAAAAACAGAGGCTTTATTCGCAATGACCAAAGAGGATGTTAGTGGAGACACCTCTCCAAAGAATTGACATACTGCAATTTTGAATACAGAGCATATTTATTATATTTTGACAGCTATTCAAGTCTACCATGCTGCCTCCTGATTGACTCAAAAACTATCTGGCTAAGATCCACTCCCTGAGTGGTCCAGAGATCCATAGGATGTCATTACCGATTGGTGAGAAACTTGATTAAATTATCATTGTACTATTCTGAAGAGTGTGTCCATTTATTGATCTGTCCATGAGATAGGCACAATCACAAAGGAATGTGGTGAGGCAATCGATAATGGGCTTAATATTATTTCTCTTGTTGACACAATGGGGTCAGTCCAGATAAATGATGGGTTTTCTAGTCTAAAGGTCATCTCAATGGGTGTCACAAGGATGGGTCTGGCTTGAGGCATGGGAGAGGAAACATTCCCAAAGATAACTCAGATCATATTAGGTGAAACAAGACAAACAACCCAGGGGATCTAATATAGGCCCATTGTGTGCTCCCCCAAGTTTCCCAGTACATTATGAAAAGATTATGACAACTTGGGGAAACATTTTCTAATGTCCAAGGTATGATGAGGCAGCATTCAAAGGAAATTAATGAGAGGTTATTACAGGGCGGAATAGAGAAGGCAAAGCGAGCTGATGTCCTCATAGAGCCGCACCTCATAATTCATAATTTTAAGGGTCTAATTTCTCAGTAGCAAAAGTACAACTCTCAAAATTGCATCACAATGAGCTATGACAGTTAAAGTGGTGGTAAACTGCATTCATTCTACAATATAGATGCACCCACATTGTCTCAGGGCAGCTTACATGGGGACCAAGCCCAGTCAACCAAGCTGAAATATAACACAATAAAAACATATACAAACATCATAAAAACATAATAAAAACATAATTAATCATACAACAACCAGTCCTAATACAATAATTTTTTCCTTGTCATAGGATGAGAGCATATTGGGTGACATACCTCATGTTCTCTGTAACAGCTTTCAGCTCAGAGTGATCCTTCAAAAATAACACTTTTTTTGTGAAATGACCATCTCTGTTCTCTAGTGTGCATGCACTAGGTCTAACAGCAGATACAAGTACATTCAAGTTACAACTTAACTTATAACCAAAATTGTGTATCAGCTGTTTCAACAGTGCAATAAATTTTGCGAAATAGCATCTTCTGAATGAACAGTACATGTTAGAAAAATATGTTCCGTTGAGAGGAGTTATCTGCTCTTCAGAAATGAGAAGTAGGGTGGAGGTAATTAGATTACAAGTAGAGGAGGGTTGTCAAGAGCATTCAAGTCGAGATGCTGCAAATGTCTGTGATTTTATGCCGCTAGTTTGCAAATGTGGTATTTGTTGCTGAGGATACTGCTGAGTTGAAATGTCTGTCTTTTGCACATGCTGTAAAAAGGGGAAGGGTGTTACTTGGCAATGGGGGTATGTTGGGGTGATGGAGAATAGAAAAGCAAGAGAGAGGAAAAGGTACAATGAAATCATTAGAGTTCATAATCACAGTTTTGAGTCATGTCCATTGGAAGACATCATTTTGATTGTCTTCTGAAAGCCTCTGAGTGAATTCAGGAGGTATCATACCTGCTATCAATGGGCTCATGGTGACCATATATCATCTTGTTATGTTCTCCAGTAATGTTGTATTACAGATCTTATTGCTCCTGATGATCGAAGATATGGGCTGAGGAAGCTGGAGGTAGTATAAATTGTCCAGTGAGAGGTAAATAATAGGGCTGGGCGGTTTCGTTTCGTTAATTCGTAATTCGTTAATAATTCGTTAATTTTTTCAATTACAAAACGATAACGAACCATTCTGGAGCAATTTTTTTAAAAAACGAATTTTTAAATAGTTTTGTAAATGCTTCGTATTTCGTTATTGTATTCGTTTCGTTATTGTTTTGAGGTCGTTTCATTATTATTTCCGCATGTCTGGGGCAAGTTTTATGGTTGTTTTTTGCTTAATTAGTGAAAAAAAATATAATATCACACCAACAGTCAACAACAGAGGGAGAGGGAAGCTTCAGAAGTTTTTGGAGGTTTTTTAGCGTATTTCGCGGTTGCGTCCGCCATTAACGAATCAATTCATTATCGTTTCGGAAATCGATTCGTTAATGTTTTGTAATTTTTTTCACATTTACGAAATTTCGTAAATATCGAACTTTTTAAAAGGAAAATTTTGTAATTATTTTAAATAACGAAACGCAAAAAACCCCAAAAAACGAATCGATTTTAGAAACAAATTTTTCCGTTGTTACCCAGGCCTAGTAAATAACACTTTTTGAAGTCAATTAGTGGGAAATCTGGTCCAGAAATTCTAACCACTAGCTGCCTAAATACCCCAAAGGAGCTGGATCCCATTTGATTTTGGAAGCTAAGCAGGATTAGCTCTGGTTGGTGCATGGGAGAACACACACACAAAAATACCAAGTGCTGTGGGCTGTAATTCAGAGAATGGACTTGGCCAAAACGTCTCTAAGAAAACACCAGGAAATTAATGGGGTCAACATAAGTTCACAGACAGCTTGAAGACATGTACAGCTTGAAGACATGTACAAACATACACAATCATACCTGGGCTATTTGTAACACCAGACCACAAAACAAGTGGAAATGAAAAAGCTAATGCAGCTTCTCTTGTGGGAGATGTGTAATTACAACCATACAAAAGGACAACAAGAGACAGCAAAACTTATAGTAGGAAGATTTTCATTGAGACAGGCTGTCCTAGTATGGCAAACTGCATTTCAAGGATGTTTGCTAGAGTTGCCAGGCAATCTATCTATCTATCTATCTATCTATCTATCTATCTATCTATCTATAGCTGATCCAAGGCTTTTAATAAGAGGGAAGTGTAACTAGTAGGGCTGGGCGGTTTCGTTTCGTTAATTCGTAATTCGTTAATAATTCGTTAATTTTTTCAATTACAAAACGATAATGAACCATTCTGGAGCAATTATTAAAAAAAACGAATTTTCAAAAACGTTTTGTAAATGCTTCGTATTTCGATATTGTGTTCGTTTCGTTATTGTTTTGAGGTCGTTTCGTTATTATTTCCACATGTCTGGGCCAGTTTTATCGTTTAATTAGTGAAAAAAAATTATAATATCACACCAACAGTCAACAACAGAGGGAGAGGGAAGCTTCAGAAGGTTTTGGAGGTTTTTTAGCGTGTTTCGCGGTCGCGTCCGCCATTAACGAATCGATTCGTTATTGTTTCGGAAATTTTTTACCATTTACAAAATTTCGTAAATATTGAACTTTTTAAAAGGAAAATTTTGTAATTATTTTAAATATCGAAACAAAAAAAACCCCGAAATACAAATTGATTTTAGAAACAAATTTTTCCGTTGTTACCAAGGCCTAGTAACTAGTGCTCTGCCAACTGAAGTTCTATCTTTGGTGCAACTATTAAAAGTTTTTCACTTGGCAACCCGATTGATAGAGATCCTTGCTTCCAAAGATACAATCCTATAAAACTAGAACTCCCATGAAACATAGTATTGAGCCATGGCAGATAAAGCACTGTCCAACTGCACTAGTTCTACAGTGCAGATGCAGCCTAGGAGAAATTGTTCATGTTTGTTTGTTTATTTATTTATTTATTTATTTATTATATCAGAAGCGAACTGAGGATACACTTGCAATGAATTTAGAAACACAAACAAACCAAGTTGGCATTCTACTAAATGTCCTTTGACCACTTGGAGTGTCTCTGGTGTTGCTATAAGAAGGCCCTCCATTGTGCATGTGGCAGGGTTCAAACTACATTGTAGTAAGTGGTCTGTGGTTTGCTCTTCTCCACATTCGTAAGTCATGAACTCCACTTTGTGGCAACATTTCTTAAGGTTGGCTCTGCATCTTGTGGTACTAGAGTCCAGTCTGTTTAGTGCCTTCCAATTCACCCAGTCTTCTGTGTGCCCAGGGGGATGTCTCTCATTCAGTATCAGACATGGCTTGAAATTTAGCCTGCCACTTCTAGACTCTTGCTTGCTGAGGTGTTCCTGTGAGTATCTCTGTAGATCTTAGAAAACTATTTCTAGATTTAAGGCATTAATGTGCAAACTGATATCCAAACGGGGATGGGCTGGAGATGTCACTACCTTGGTCTTTTCATTATTGGTTGCTACTTCCTGGTGGATGTCAGGTGGTGCAATACCGGTTAGACAGTATTATTTCTCCAGCAGTGTTGGATGTAGACATCCTGTGATAATGTGGCATGTCTCATTAAGAGCCACATCCACTGTTTCAACATGGTGAGATGTGTTCCACACTGGGCATGTGTATTCAGCAGCAGAGTAGCAAAGCACAAGGGCAAATGTCTTCACTGTATCCAGTTGTGATTGTGCCAGTCAGCTTTCGTATATCTGGCCATAAAACATCTTTTCATCCATAAAGTACTACAATAAGTGATCCCTCCCCCTGTACATAGTTAGAATGTTGTGTTGTGTTTTAAAATGTGGAATAAAATGTAGAGTTATGATTATGCATTCAAAGTATTAATGCAGCCTGAATTTCCAAGCATGCTTCTTCTTGGAGATACCTGTCTGATATTTTTGACATCTTCTGTAAAAAGCAGAAATATCAAGGGACAGACATCTCTCCTCCCAAGTTTCAAGTGAGTGACAAATTAACCTTGGAGATAAAAGACGAAGGAATGAACAAGAAAGGCATGTTCCCTTCGGGTAGATGACAACACAAAAGTTACACACTCCCAGCTCTCCAGGAGCATTTAGGTCTAATGGCTGCTTTGGAAATAGGGAGAAAGAAGTGAAGAGTAATTTATTCATAGGAGAAACTAAGCATGAGGCAAAGCAGCAGGCCCAGTGGGAGAGCAAGGGACAGCCTTCCCCAGTTCAAACAAGGCGTTTGGACAAATGGTGACCTGAAATGTTCTGTAATGCACACTCTGCTTTCCACTTGAAAGCCTGAAGGTCACCGGAAAAGGAGTTCTGCCCAAGCCACTGGCACTATCACCTTTTTGCTGTATGCATCATTGAAATGTCTATGTCACCACTGCCACCCCTCCTAGCTTGCCATGGAGCTCCATGCAACCCCCTGACATCTCTGGTGACATAAAAATTAGGCATCCATGTGACTAGCAAGAAGAAGGAGGGATGATCTAAAGCAGTGGTTCTCAACCTTCCTAATGCCATGACCCCTTAGTACAGTTCCTCATGTTGTGGTGACCCCCAACTATAATATTATTTTCGTCGCTACTTCACAACTGTAATTTTGCTACTGTTATGAATGGTAATCTAAATATCTGATATGCAGGATGTATTTTCAGTCACTGGACCAGATTTGGCACAAATACCCAATACTTCCAAATTTGAATACTGGTGAGGTTGAGGGTGATTGGTTTTGTCATTTGGTAATGCTGGAGTTGCTGGGATTTATAGTTCACCTAAAATCAAAGAGCCTTCTGAACTCCACCAATGATGGAATTGAATCAAACTGGGCACACAGAATTCCCATGACCATGAGAAAATACTGGGAAGGTCTGGTGGACATTGACCTTGAGTTTTTTGGAGTTGTAGTTCACCTCCATCCAGAGAACACTGTGGACTCAAGCAATGATGGATCTGGATCAAAGTTGGCACAAATACCCAATATGCCCAAATGTGAACACTGGTAGAGTTTGGAGAAAATAGGCCTTGCCATTTGGGAGTTGTAATTGTTGGGATTTATAGTTCACCTGCAATAAAATAGCATTCTGAACCCCACCGACAGAATTGGACCACACTTTCCACACAGAACCCCCATGACCAATGTTTTCTAATGGTCTTTGGCGACCCCTTTGACACCCCCTCGCGACCCCCATGGGGGTCCTGACCCCCAGGTTGAGAAACACTGATCTAAAGAATACATTTAGCCTGAATTTCCAGGTGTGAAAAGGGCATTCTGGTTGAATAGTGCAGGGTGGGAAACTACAAATGTGAATGATTACTTCTGTAGATTTCCAGGAAAAGAAATGTAACTTTTTTTTAGTTTTTAAAAATCGAAAGTTTGAGCAGTTTAATGAGGGTGAGATTTACATGTAGCCCCAGAGCCATATTTTCTATATCCCCCAGCAACATGGAAGACTCTCTAAGTACTCTAGGAGAAGGGGGTATGTGAAAATAAATAGATAAGCAAATAGCAAGGAAGGAAGGATGGTCTTTCAACTCTGAAAAGGTAAAAGGAAACAGTTTTTCAGAAAAAGGCCTTTCAACCTCAGTGCATTTCCAATCTCCCAAAGGATGCTGAAACTGCCCTGAACTTTGTGCCACTTGGGGAACAAGGACTGAAGCGCTGCGCTGGAATGACATAAAAAGATTTCTTTTCCCTGCTTGGATGGCAAGTGTATGTGTGTTTGATGTAGGATTAGGCGTAGTTAATTAAGCTCGTTAAAGCGGATGAATATGAGATGAATAGGAGAATATAAGAATGCAAATGGAGAACAAGTTGCACACAAGGGGATTATTTCCGTTCCAGATTATCAATTTTAAGGTAGTTTGGACTTTTTATTACTCTGAACAAAGAGCGCCTTTGGATTGCAAAGCCTTTTAGAAATGGGTTTGAGGCTGTGAGGAGCATTGTAAGCTCCCTCATTAGTTGCTCGAGTGAAGCTCCACCGCATCCAGGCAATTCAGGCTATGGAGCTGGAACTGTATTGTGGAATCTGAGGCTGCCTTGACCTGGTTTCTTTTGGGGCTACATTTAGGGCAGGATTGGGTCTTCTGCAGTTCTTCAGATGTTGTTGGCCTGCAAGTCCCAGCTTCCATGTCCTGCAGTGAACTGATGTTATCCGCCATCATCTGGTGGGGTGCAAGCTGCCCATTACAAATTTACAGGAAAAACAGCCTTAAAATGAACAATGTTTGACCTCATTGACTGATCATACAAAGGTTCCTCACTAGTTAGATAGGAAGGTTCTAATTTTGTGACCCTTCAGATGTTCTTGAACTGGAAATCCCAGCAGCCCAAACCAACATGGTCAAGGGTGAAGGTTACCATGAGCTGCAGTTCAACAGCATCTGAAGGGATCACACCATTCTCACCCTTTTTTGAATGAGCTTTCAACGAGCTACTGGTTGTCTATGTTATCAGCAGCAGAATATTGTTAGTGGCCACAATTTGAGCTAGGATCTTGAATGAAGTGTGAAGAATGGAACAACATACCAGCACTTTTCTCACTGCTGGATTTTAATTCCACAATCCAACATAAATCTCTAGATAAGCAAGTGGTCATTGTGGATCACAATCCTAAGAGATAGTCAGACAGACAGTCACCTGACTCCATCTGGAAAGAGAAAAAAAACACTCCTAGACACCTTATGAGGTTTTTCAGAGTTGTGCATTCACCCCAAGTTTTTTGTACCCCCAGTCCCCTGACTCTGGATCTCTAGTCTCCCTTGGCAAACAGATATTGCTTCTCCCAGATTGTATAGAGGGTATTTGTCTGGAGACACTGCAAGATATAGTGGTCTAATCATTGTGCTATGACTCCGGAGTCCAAGGTTCAAATATTAGTCTAGAAGGTGAGCATGATGTAATGGTTTGAACATCATGCTACAACTCTGGAGACCTGGGTCCAAATTCCTGCTCCAACTGGAAATCTATTGAGTGACCCTGGGCAAGTCACAACTCTCAGCTTCAGACAGGTTCATCTTAGGGTTGCTATAAGTCAGAAATGCCTGTCTGGTCTTGACCTCTTAATGATCCCAGGTGCTGTAGGCTTTATTTCAGAAGAATACAAAGGCCAAGACTAGGAAGCCCCAATGAAATTCTTGAGGTTTTCATAAATCAATGAGCAACTTGAAGGCACAATCACACATATGATCTTGGAAAGGTTAGCCATGGTTAGTACTATGATGGAAAACTGCCTCTGTGGGCTATGTTTCAGAGGAAGGCACTGGCAAAACCACCTTCGAGTATTCTTTACCTCAGAAAACCTTGTGAAATCACCATAAGTCAGTGGTTCTCAACCTGGGGTCCCCAGATGTTTTTGGCCTTCAATTCCCAGAAATCCTAACAGCTGGTAAACTGGCTGGGATTTCTGGGAGTTGTAGGCCAACAACATCTGGGGACCCCAGGTTGAGAACGAAGTTCTGTAGGCTATGTTTCAGAGGAAGGCAGTGGCAAAATCACCTCCAAGTATTCTTTGCATCAGAAAACCTTGTGAAATCACCGTAAGTTAATGTAGAGTCAGTCCCCAGTGGGTCTTGAGAGCAGGAGACTGGCTCCTGGCCTGCCACTATTGTTCTAGATCTTGATGTATCAACAGAATACCCCTGTACCGAAAGCAGGTATTCATCTTGCCAGCCTAGATATTGCTATCCATGACTCCAGATTGACTTTGGCACACTGTAAATAGTACCTTCCTTTTTAATAAAGTATCTGCTGTATTCCAAGCAACACATAAAATTAGTCACACTCCCCAGAGATCCAGGTGTGACCTGCTCAGTCTTTCATGTGTCATATTCAGATATAAATCTTCACTGAAGGGGACACAGATACAAATCATGCATCAAAGTCATTTTCCTCTTTCAGTACACACAGCAGAAACACCCTTTCTTCTGGACAAACGAGGGCGTAATTAAAGCCACAAAGAAAAAGCCGGCAGTGTTTCTGACACGTTTGAGAGGTGTACAGGCCTTATGAAAGGCAGGATTTGTGGAGTGTCAAGAGCTGTGAGGGCCTGCAAGAATGCTTCTCTTCACTTGAAAACAAAGCTTTACCATGCCGTAATAAGCAAGGTGCTGCTCCATTAGGATGAAAGGGATTTGTTGTTCTTTTTCTTCCTATCTAATTTAAAGGGTGAAAGAATAACACCAAGCTTCTGCTTTAATTATCAGTGTCAGATTTCATCCTTTTTGCACCACTCAGGAGATTCCAAGAGAAATACAGTCCTAGAGCCATACAGCTGATGATCTTATGTTGGATTCATGTAGTGTTGATCATAAATTGTCTAATCCAATGTTGATACAGTGGCAACAATGCCCAACTAAACCAAAGGACCAAAGGCATACCCTACAAGCAATAATGGTAAAGATGCAATTCCATTTCGAACTAAAGCCATTGAGCATCATACAGAAATATTTAGCTAATTCAATTGGAGGTTTTAAATATTTTTTCACACCCAAGAATATATGATGGTACACATGTGCTCTTTGATGGCTTCCCTGAATCAAGGCCAGAGTAAAAAGCACCAAGATGCAACATATGCAAGGGGAGGGTGAGTATTTGTTTCTTTTTGTTCTCCCCATAGTGTATCTGGGAGACTTTGATCATTTGTGAAACAGAGTGCCTGCATATGGGCCATCTGTGGCAGGTATCAATGGAGGAACATGAGAGTTTGGTGAAGGTTAGGACTCTGGAATTGCCTCTTTAGGTCCTGTGATTCTAATGATTGCAAAGGCATCTGCATTTGAGACTAAACTGGGAGAATCATTTTCTTTTATAAAATCCTTAGGAGGGAATGCTTTAAGTTTTCCTTCCAGATAGTGGTCAGCCATTGCAAGCAACCCATAACATTGGGTATCCTTCATAATCAGGTGTTTTGCCTCGGGGTGGGGTGGGGTGGGCAGGTGCTGGGTGGTGGAGTGAGGTCATAAGTTGACAACTACCCTCAGCCTAACTTACAGAAGGTTGTTCCTCACTCCTTTGTTCATCTCCAGGGATACTCATTTAAATAGCCTATAAAGTGGCCATTGTTTAACCCTGTCCTCTGTGCCTGACTTATTATTTCATGGTTGGACCTCAAAAGACATTAATTGGATTCCAACCAGGTCTCAGAAATTGTCTCAGAAAGGTTGGCTTTCTGAGACCATTTCATCAAAAAGGGGCAAACATGATGCATTTTTGGGTTGTTGTAGGTTTTTCCGGGTTATATGGCCATGTTCTGGAGCCATTTTCTCCTGATGTTTCGCCTGCCTCTATTGCAAGCATCCTCAGAGGAAGTGAGGTCTGTTGGAAGTAGGAAAATGGGTTTATATATCTGTGGGATGGCCAGGGTGAGACAAAGGACTATTGTCTGCTGGAGTAGGTGTGAATGTTTCAACTGACCATCTTAATTAGCATTTGATGGCTTGGCAGTGCCTGGGGGAATCTTTTGTTGAGAGGTGATTAGATGTGCCTGATTTTCCTACTTTCTACTTCCAACAGACCTCACTACCTCTGAGGATGTTTGCCATAGATGCAGGCGAAACATCAGGAGAAAATGCCTCCAGAACATGGCCATATAACCCGGAAAAACCTACAACAACCCAGTGATTCTGGTCATGAAAGCCTTCGACAATACAATGGTGCATTTTTATTTACTGGTGAACCATTTGCCCAACTAATGTCATGGTGTTCCTGATGTCTGGAATAAAGACATTACTGCAACTTTAGGTGCTCTTGACAGGTTGCATGTGGGTCTTGCTTTCCCAAACATAGAGCTCCCCCAATTAAAAGGTTTTCAATTTGGGGGGGAAAGCCTCACTTATATTATAAATCCATCCTCCAACCCTGATCATTAATGCTTATTCTTCAAGTCTGGTGAAAGGAATAATGCTAGACTGTAGTCTTGGAAAGAAACAGGCTTCTTTATCTCCATTCTCCAGCCATGTCTTCTTTGTCCATGAATCCTCGTTTGAGATTCAGGAGTTGAACACTTCAAACTTGACTGAAGCTTTCTTCTTTTAACCAAGTCTGCTAGAACAAAAGTTCTTGGCTTCATGTAATTGGAAAGTAATTTTTTAATGGAAAATAATATTATTACACCAAAAGTCTCTCTTTTATCTAATTGAATTTCAGGTACATAGCTGTCACCTCCATTTTGTCAAGAAGCAAAACGTACAAAGTTGGCAAGTTCTTTTTTAATCAGTTCAAGTTGGGAATTGATGTCACAGCATACCAGGTTCATCCATCCATTATAGAGCAAAATTGCATGATTGTTAATTTTATTTCCATTTGGTTTCATTCTTTAGGCACCTGCAAATGAAGCTGTATTTTTTCTTTCTTTCTGATCTTTTACATTTTACAGAGGATGATCCAAAATAGCACTTTGCCCAAGAAATCTTTATCTCCAATGATAAGTTGTGTCTTGTGATGATGCCCCAGGGGAATGTCAATTCTACAACAAGGGAGTTAAAAGAAAACAGCTCATTCTGTTCACACACACAAAATAAAATAAAATAAGTAAGCCTTCAAAAGTTTTGTTGTTTTTGTTATGTGCCTTCAAGTTGTTTCTGACTTCTGGTGATCCTTAGATGAACCTATCACGGGGTTTCCTTGATTTGAACTTTCTCAATTTTATAAATATGAATGTCTGCTGAAAAGATTAAGTAGTAGGGCTGTGCAATCGACAAAAAAAAGTTTCAAAAGTCATTGCAAAATTAGGGGGAACTGGTGTTTCATTTCTAAAGTATAGTTAGTAAAATTTTCATTACTATTTTATTAAAGTAATTTTGTATATGTGTGTGTGTGGGGGGGGGAGGGCTTCCAGGGCTCCTTTCTCCCTCATTTTTAGGACTATTGGGGTGAAACTTGCTACAATGGTAGAACACATTTAACACTGTAACTCCCTTCCCCCAAAGTTTCAGAACATTTCGCTCATCTATTGATCTTTGGAGGATTTATTTGGTTTTTACCGAAACACTTAAAAAAACTACAAGAGGTATATCCTGGAATTTCTCTACAATTACACAATATAACCAGGCCATAATTCACCCCAAGCTTCAGAAAGATTAGCACATCTGATTTTTTTTTTGTTTTTTTTGGTGAATTTTGAAATATTTTTCCAAGATAATTTTCTCTCTGCTATGCCTGGCTGGAGTGGGGTGGGGTAGGGTTGTGGATACACTTGAAGGACAGAAGACATTAACCACTGCAAGCAAGCCCATCAAGTTTCAGAATGTTTGTCAAACTAAATTAGGCTCTGGATGGGAACTGGCTCTTGCCCTTGCCCCCTCCTCCTCTGTCTCCTCCTCTGGTAGGACATACTCGAGTCTATCCCAAAGCCAGGTGCAGGAAAAGCAGCCAAAATTCCAAACCTTCCTATGGTTTGATGTTTTACTCCTACCCTGCCCAAACTTTTAACAAGTGGTTGCTGTATTATGCACACAGAGATCACACTAGCTCTAGAAAAAGTAGCTAATGCAACTTCTGCTGGAGTTAAACAATTTTTTTATTTTTTTTATTTGTCGTGTCAGGGCAACCAGTCAATTATATTACATTTCTAACAGAACAAAGCAAACAGACAAAATACAAAATGTGTGAGTTTGGTAGTTGATTAAATGTCCTTTGACCAGTATCTGGCCACTTGGAGTGCTTCTGGTGTTGCTGCAAGAAGGTCCTCCATTGTGCATGTGGCAAGGCTCAGGTTGCATTGCAGCAGGTGGTTAGTGGTTTGCTCCTCTCCGCACTCACATGTCGAGGATTCCACTTTGTAGCCCCATTTCTGAAGGTTGGCTCTGCATCTCGAGGTGCCCAAGCACAGTCTGTTCAGCGCATTCCAAGTTGCCCAGTCTTCTGTGTGCCCAGGGGGGAGTCTCTCATTTGGTATCAGCCATTGGTTGAGGTTCTGGGTTTGAGCCTGCCACTTTTGGGCTCTCACTTGCTGAGGTGTTCCAGCGAGTGTCTCTGAAGATCTTAGAAAACTATGTCTACATTTAAGTAATTGACGAGCTGGCAGATGCCCAAATAAGGGATGAGCTGGAGATGTCTCTGCCTTGGTCCTTTCACTATTGGCTGCTACTTCTTGGCGGATGTCAGGTGGTGCAATACCGGCTAAGCAATGTAATTTCTCCACTGGTGTAGGGCGCAGACACCCCGTAATAATGCGGCATGTCTCATTAAGAGCCACATCCACTGTTTTAGTGTTGTGAGATGTGTTCCACACTGGGCATGCATAAACAAATGATTGTGTGCTTTTTTGCTGGATTATGCAAGTATAGATCACACTAGCGTTATAAAATACTGCCAAGGCAAGTTTTGGCTGGGTGAAAATAATGGCTGTGTGCTTTTTGGCTCTATGCACACACAGCACACAGAAAGCAATGTAGCCCAGACAGTAACCCTCAAAGATTCCCTAAAATGCAGCAGCAATATAAAACATTCATAAGGCAAAAGGCCCACCCACGCCCCAAAAAGAATAAGCAAGCCCCTGTCTGCCAGTGCCTGTCTCGGTGTCTCTACAGTGTGTAAAGTTTCTCTTTCCTTCTCTTTTCCCAATGCAAAGAGTCAGCCTCAGCTACAGTAAGCTATAAGCTAAGCAGCAGCTAATGGAGTCTCCGTCTCTCTCTTCTCCAGTGCAACCCTGTGCCCTATGCCTGCCTGCCGGCCTGCCTGGAAAAAATTACCCAGCATGGAGTTCCTCTCTCTTTCCCTTCCCAAGCATGAGTAGAGGGTATGGTAAGGCACTGGGGAATTTAAAGAGGAATGGTCACAGCTTGCCCCCCCCTCCCCTCATAATGATTGATTGAGAGTCATGGCAATACGTTTGACTTTGACTCCCAGTAATGCTTGGCTGCTCTATGAATTAAAACTGAAACACAACTTAAGCAAAAACAGTAGGTTAAAATTTCAATTCTTAATTTTTTGGTGTGTACAATGCTTGTGCATCAGATATCATGTTGTAAATATGAATCTAATGCATTTGATCCGGCTTATTACAAGTTACGAAAATTTTGCATAGCCCTATTAAACAATGCTTGATGCTATCTTCTTGGAGCAGCTTTCTTCCATGTGATGCCTTCCAGATGTGTGTGCTTGTAATTCTTATCATTCCCACACAGCAAGGTTAATAATAGTTGTATTGCTTTTGGATGATGGGAATTATAATCTATCATTTCTTGAGGCTAACCACCTCTGGAAAGCTGTCTTAGAAAGCAAAGATATTGGAAGAAATTTCCATATGTATTGTCGAAGGCTTTCATGGCCGGAATCACTGGGTTGTTGAAGGTTTTTCCGGGCTATATGGTCATGTTCTGGAGGCATTTTCTCCTGACGTTTCACCTGCATCTATGGTAGGAGGTCTGTTGGAAGTAGGAAAATGGGTTTATATATCTGTGGAATGACCAGGGTGGGACAAAGGACTTTTGTCTGCTGGAGCTAGGGAAGCTGATGAGGAAACACAATATACAAACCACCCTCAGACCCACCAAGAAAATCCAATAAATGCTACATTCAGCAAAGGACAAGAGGGATCCTCTCACCTCTGCAGGAGTCTACCGTATTCCATGCAGCTGTGGACAAGTCTACGTAGGGACCACCAAACGCAGCGCCCAGACACGCATCAAGGAACATGAAAGGCACTGCAGACTACTTCAACCAGAGAAATCAGCCATAGAAGAGCACCTGATGAACTAACCAGGACACAGTATATTAATTGAGAACACAGAAATGCTGGACCACTCTCACAACCACCATCAAATCATCCAGGCGTCCCCTGTGCAACATCCTTGCAGACGGCCAATTCTTTCACACTAGAAGTGACTTGCAGTCTCTCAAGTCGCTCCTGACACGACAAAAAAAAATTGAGATCCCAAAAATTTGGCAAGAGTAAAAGGTTTCTGAATGCCAGCTATACATTTACATGAATCTATTAGCAACAATATGCACTGTTAACAGCGGACTACATAAAATGCTTCAGCAGTACTTTCTATAAAGGAAAATCAGTCTGTTTAGCAAATCCTGCAAATGTTGATTTAGAGTCATGTAAAAAATGTCTTGTGTGGTAAGTGAAAAAAAAATTAAAGCAGCTCCGCTTTACATGGCATCCCTTAAGATATCTAAATATGGTTGTCATTTCCCTTCTTAGTCTTCTCTTCTCCAAATTAAACATGACCAGTGCTCTAAATTGAGCCAAAGAAGGCTTGGTTTCCAGATCTATGATCAACCTGATTGCCCCTTTCCGGACATGTTCTAGGTTGTCAATATCTTTCTTAGAATCAGATCAGTCTTCATACAGTATGTATAGTACTTACTTTACAGAATTTACTACAGAACTAAAATGCAAATATTTACATTCCAATATAGATAGTCAGGAGTTTGGTCTGCTGCTTTGGATGTGTTTCTTTTCTTCTTCTTTTTTGCTCCTTTTTAAAATTAGTTGTGGGGATTATTCATGAGATGTACAGCCTCCATATATATCTACCATATTTATTGTGCCTTACATCTTACTGTCCTCAAGCATCAACAAGTGGATTGGAATACAGGGTTTCTGACACACAGGTGACATCCTGAGATCAGGTTATGCATACTTGATGTGCTGTTTGTTCTCCTGGCTTCTACTGTTGTCATTGCTCTTCAAGTTGAAAAGCAATTACATAGAGATGATAGGAGTGGAGAGATCACTATAGCCTTGTTCAGCTTCCATAATGTCAGATCTCATTGATATTCCACCTTGCTGCTTCAGGTTCACAAAAAAAGATCCTATTGATGGGTGAGGTCCTATTGGGTGATTTTACAAGTATAATTATGCAAGCCATGGGAATGGGCTGTTACAGAATGGGTGGTCAAACCATTCTTGGTGTTACTGTCCTCTCCTGCAACTGCTACCAGTTGAAGGGAGCTTGATCAATCCCAAACTCTGGATAGGATATCACCTGGATTGTTCTTGTACAACTAGAACAGCAATAAGACAAAGTAGATCTATTGGTCTCTGCTGCTCCAAGCCAAGAGGAGGCACAGGGCCCCTCCAGAGAGGCCCAAAACACAGGCCATATCATGGTTTTACCAAGGCATCCAAATGGATTTCCCAGTTTTCTCCACATTAATTCAGAAATATGAAGACCTTCAGTGATCTCCACTGTGATCCTTTCTGTTGAAGGGACCACCAAACGCAGCATTGCCCAAACACGAATCAAGGAACATGAAAGGCACTGCAGACTACTTCAACCAGAAAAGTCAGCCATAGCAGAGCACCTCATGAACCAACCTGGACACAGCATATTATTTGAGAACACAAAAATGCTGGACCACTCCAACAACCACCATGTCAGACTACACAGAGAAGCCATTGAAATCCACAAGCATGTGGACAATTTCAACAGAAAGGAAGAAACCCTGAAAATGAACAAAATCTGGCTACCAGTATTAAAAAAAACTCTAAAATTACAACAGCAAAACAACAGAGAGGAAACAATCAGGCACATCAAATCACTCTCAACAAAAGATTTCCCCAGGCACTTCCAAGCCATGAAATGCTAATCAAGGTGGTCAGTTGAAACATTCACATCTAGCTCCAGCAGACAAAAGTCCTTTGTCCCACCCTGGTCATTCCACAGATATATAAACCCATTTTCCTAGTTCCAACAGACCTCACTACCTCTGAGGATGCTTGCCATAGATGCAGGTGAAACGTCAGGAGAAAATGCCTCCAAAATTTCCATATGTTGACAATGGGATTGAATGAAGAACCATCTATAATTTTGGGGAATTTTAGTTTAATTCTAAACACCCCAGTGCAGAAAGCCATGGACTCAGCAATGACTTCTAGTGAGATGATGAAGCTGTTCCAAGGTACCATGCACGGTCCTCCAAATTCCCTTGCATAGCTCATTTAAAGTTCAGACTAAAACTCAAAGTACTTTTACAACCTCACAAAGATGCTACCAGCTTGAAAACCAATAACCTGATTCAAAGCATCTACCTTTGTTCCAGAAGGTAATAGTTCAGGCTCAGATTCTTGGCTGAAGAATTCTAGTCCCTCATAAAGGTAAATTTTCTGAGCTGTGGTGACTATCAACCAAGAGCTTGGAAATCTGGTTCATGTCAACAATAAACAGTGTGGATGGTGCTGAACAGATACTACATGCTGTTCCAGAATATCATGCTGGCATCCTTGTGTACAGGTGGTCGTTAGCCATCCCTTTCTCTTTAAGTCAACTTCTTTCTTTCCTATTTAGATGCTTTGTTGCTGTAGTCCTTTCATCTGGACACACAACTGTTCCATTTCCAGCATGGTGCCAGAATCAATGAAGTTAGGGATCGATATGTTGTAGCCAGCCAAAGGAACAGAATTACTGAGGTTTTAACAGCATCAGATCAGACATGTCGGAAACAGTTCAACTGACATTTCTCAGAAGAACAGCCCCCCCCCCCATGCTACTATCAAGCTATTAAACTTAATACACACACCCTCCCAATGTTCTAATATGCTAACTCAAGTGTGTAAGGCATGTAGTGACATTTAAACACTGGAGCAATTAAGTCGATGTGTAAAACAATATTATAACCTCCATGGCCTTAACAATGCTTAAGAGCAAAAAATGAAAATCTCCCCCATTATGAGAACGGAATCTGTCACTGATCAGTGACCTATTCAATTAAAAAGGCAATTTACTTTGTTAAGTGTGAGATCCTAGCGCTTCATATTTATTTAAAGATATCATTAAAATGTCTAGCTTCATTACCTGTGAGTAGGCTTTGAGATCTCACATGGTAAGATGTGCAAACCATCCCTTTTTAGGAGTGCAAATACTTCCTCGGCATCAAAGAGGGATATTCCTGGGACCTGTAAAAGTAGATTCATAGTTTTTGTGACCACAGCTATCTTTTCTTTCTTTCTTTCTTTCTTTCTTTCTTTCTTTCTTTCTGCTTTCTTTTAAGATGCTGATATTAATGTATTGTTGAAGGCTTTCATGGCTGGAATCACTGGGTTGTTGTTCGTTTTTCGGGCTATATGGCCATGTTCTAGAGGCATTTTCTCCTGACATTTCGCCTGCATCTATGGCAAGCATCCTCAGAGGTAGTGAGGTCTGTTGGAAGTAGGAAAATGGGTTATATATCTGTGGAAAGACCAGGGTGGGACAAAGGACTTTTGTCTGCTGGAGCTAGGTGTGAATGTTTCAACTGACCACCTTGATTAGCATTTCATGGCTTGGAAGTGCCTGGGGGAATCTTTCTTTGAGAGGTGATTTGATGTGCCTGATTGTTTACTCTCTGTTGTTTTGCTGTTGTAATTTTTGAGTTTTTTAATACTGGTAGCCAGATTTTGTTCATTTTCATGCTTTCCTCCTTTCTATTGAAATTGTCCACATGCTTGTGGATTTCAATGGCTTCTCTGTGTAGTCTGACATGGTGGTTGTTGGAGTGGTCCAGCATTTTTGTGTTCTCAAATAATATGCTGTGTCCAGGTTGGTTCATGAGGTGCTCTGCTATGGCTGACTTTTCTGGTTGAAGTAGTCTGCAGTGCCTTTCATGTTCCTTGATTCGTGTTTGGGCAATGCTGCGTTTGGTGGTCCCTTCAACAGAAAGGATCACAGTGGAGATCACTGAAGGTCTTCATATTTCTGAATTAATGTGGAGAAAACTGGGAAATCCATTTGGATGCCTTGGTAAAACCATGATATGGCCTGTGTTTTGGGCCTCTCTGGAGGGGCCCTGTGCCTCCTCTTGGCTTGGAGCAGCAGAGACCAATAGATCTACTTTGTCTTATTGCTGTTCTAGTTGTACAAGAACAATCCAGGTGATATCCTATCCAGAGTTTGGGATTGATCAAGCTCCCTTCAACTGGTAGCAGTTGCAGGAGAGGACAGTAACACCAAGAATGGTTTGACCACCCATTCTGTAACAGCCCATTCCCATGGCTTGCATAATTATACTTGTAAAATCACCCAATAGGACCTCACCCATCAATAGGATCTTTTTTTGTGAACCTGAAGCAGCAAGGTGGAATATCAATGAGATCTGACATTATGGAAGCTGAACAAGGCTATAGTGATCTCTCCACTCCTATCATCTCTATGTAATTGCTTTTCAACTTGAAGAGCAATGACAACAGTAGAAGCCAGGAGAACAAACAGCACATCAAGTATGCATAACCTGATCTCAGGATGTCACCTGTGTGTCAGAAACCCTGTATTCCAATCCACTTGTTGATGCTTGAGGACAGTAAGATGTAAGGCACAATAAATATGGTAGATATATATGGAGGCTGTACATCTCATGAATAATCCCCACAACTAATTTTAAAAAGGAGCAAAAAAGAAGAAGAAAAGAAACACATCCAAAGCAGCAGATCAACCTCCTGACTATCTATATTGGAATGTAAATATTTGCATTTTAGTTCTGTAGTAAATTCTGTAAAGTAAGTACTATACATACTGTATGAAGACTGATCTGATTCTAAGAAAGATATTGACAACCTAGAACATGTCCGGAAAGGGGCAATCAGGTTGATCATAGATCTGGAAACCAAGCCTTCTTTGGCTCAATTTAGAGCACTGGTCATGTTTAATTTGGAGAAGAGAAGACTAAGAAGGGAAATGACAACCATATTTAGATATCTTAAGGGATGCCATGTAAAGCGGAGCTGCTTTAATTTTTTTTTCACTTACCACACAAGACATTTTTTACATGACTCTAAATCAACATTTGCAGGATTTGCTAAACAGACTGATTTTCCTTTATAGAAAGTACTGCTGAAGCATTTTATGTAGTCCGCTGTTAACAGTGCATATTGTTGCTAATAGATTCATGTAAATGTATAGCTGGCATTCAGAAACCTTTTACTCTTGCCAAATTTTTGGGATCTCAATTTTTTTTTGTCGTGTCAGGAGCGACTTGAGAGACTGCAAGTCACTTCTAGTGTGAAAGAATTGGCCGTCTGCAAGGATGTTGCACAGGGGACGCCTGGATGATTTGATGTTTTTATCATCCTTTTTTGGAGGCTTCTCTCATGTCCCCGCATGAGGAGCTGGAGCTGATAGAGGGAGCTCATCCTCCTCTCCCCGGATTCGAACTTATTGAGTTAAGGGGACTGCATTTGGGGCTGGGACCCACAGTTTTAGAAGCAGTGATGTAGACAATTGAGTCAGCTTGTTTTGGTTGTTTTGTTTTTTTCTGTTCCAGAGATTCCAACACAGCTCAATGAATCCAAATTACAAGGAATTCCACTTCAATATTAGGAAGACCTTATTTACAGTAAGGACTTGTAGGATAATGGACTCTCCATCTTGAAGTTGAATTGACATCTTACAAAAGTCCTGCGGTTGGGTATTCCTGTTTGGAATCTATGGCACACACAATCCCTTCCAATTCTAAGATATTCTGATTTTCTGGTTCCAAATAGAGTAACCCATATTGTACAATGGGCAATGCATACTGCAACACAGAGCCAGTGTCCATTACCTGGTGCACAATGGACAATCAGCAAGCACTTTATGCCAATGACTGAATCTCAGAATTGAGCAGAATGGCAGTGTGGCACAACCTCCATGAGGCTAGGTGAGATTAGATTTAAAGCACACGAACATGACATAGGGAATCAAGACCAAATCAGATTCTTTCTCCTGACCTTGCTATTTTATATAGATTCCATTGTAATTTTGCTTGACATTATTATCAGTGCTAAACCAGACTGAAATACATGTGTGCTGGTGGGAAATGAAATGAGCTAAAAACAAATGTGAGCTTTTGCAAATTCAAGTGACAAATGCAGTTTCCAACTTGTCTTCCAGTCCGATAACCTTTTTTGCAATTGTATTAGTGAGCGTATGATTGCATCACCATAACTTCCCAAAGGAGTTCTGGCAAGGTATAAAAAGGCTCATTTCTGGTTCTGAAAGTTTGCTGAGTTTAAGCTGCTGAGTTTTGCTTTTCTCAAAGTTTAAGAAACACTGCAAGTTTTCCCTTTTAGGAGAGCTGGTTCCTTTAAATCAGAATATTAACACAATAATAATAATAAGTAATAAGTAGTGATAAGTAATAGGCTTGGGTAACAACGGAAAAATTTGTTTCTAAACTCGTTTCATTTTTAGGGGTCCATCGTGTTTCATTTTTTAAAAGAATTCCGAAATTTTCCTTTTAAAAATTTCGAAATTTATGAAATTTTGTATAATTACGAATGGATTCGTTAATTGTGGATGCGATTGCGCAATATGCTAAAAAAAACCCTCCAAATGGGACAGGGGGAACTTCTGAAGCTTCCCTCTCCCTCTGTTGTTGACTGTTGGTGTGATAAATCAAACAACAACTATAAAACTTGCACCAGACATGCGAAAATAATTACGAAATAATTATGAAATAATTTCGAAATAATTTCGAAATAATAACAAAATAATTACGAAATAATTTGAAAAAATTGTTTCGAATCTAATTTACTCCTCACACTATTCCTGCATGGCTCAATATTGGATCGTAAGCTAATTTAAATACGAATTAATAACGAATTACAAAATTAACGAACGAAACCACCCAAGCCTAATAAGTAATATTGGAGAGAGCTAGAGAATCGATGGACTGTGTGTATCTGTTGATTCATGATTCAACAACTAATCCAGTGATTCTTCTTTAGTAGATTATCAGTAGAAGTTAGGATAGAGCATACATGACTGTAACACACCTGTGCACTTCCCCACTGTGTACATGCTTTTGCATCCATACCTGTTTGCTACTTAGTGTCAACTTCAGAGAAATTTAGAAGCTTAAAACAGCAATTTCCCCAGGATCTGGACTGCAGATCACATCCAGCACTTGAATTATGTGGGATTCCCATTTTATCATTTAGTGAGGCAGCATTCCATAATTATAAAAGTAACTGAAAAGACAATGATGCAGAAAAAAGAAGTGAACTTATTCCTTGTAAAGTTTCAATCAGAGTAAAATAGTTACAAGAGCAATGTTTCTCAACCTGGGAGTCGGGACCCCTGGGGGGTCATGAGGGGGTGTCAGGAAGATTGCCAAAGACCATCAGAAAACACGGTGTTTTCTGTTGGTTATGACGTTTCTGTGGCCCAATTCTATCATTGCTGGGGTTCAGAATGCTCTTTGATTGTAAGTGAACTATAAATCCCAACTACTACAACTCCCAAATGTCAAGTCTATTTCCCCCAAACTCCACCAGTGTCCACATTTGGGCATAATGAGTATTCATGCCAAGTTTGGTCCAGATCCATCATTGTTTGAATCCACAGTGCTCTCTGGGTGTAGGTGAACTACAACTCCAAAAATCAAGGTGAATGCCCTCCAAACTCTTCCAGTATTTTCTGTTGGTCATTGGAATTTTGTGTACCAAGTTTGGTTCAATTCCATCATTGATGGAGTTCAGAATGCTCTTTGATTGCAGATGAACTATAAATGACAGCAACTACAACTCCCAAATGACAAAATCAATCCCCACCAACCCCACCAGTATTCAAATTTGGGCGTATTGGGTATTTGTGCCAAATTTGGTCCAGTGAATGAAAATACATCCTGCATATCAGATATTTACATTACAATTCATAACAGTAGCAAAGTGACAGTTATGAAGTAGCAACACAAATAACATTATGTTTGGGGGTCACCACAACATGAGGAACTGTTTTAAGGGGTCATGGCATTAGGAAGGTTGAGAACCACTGTACCAGAGGGAGTAATTTCAATGTTTGATTTTAACAGAGCTTTGACTCCACAAGGTCCAATTCCAGTAAATGGCAGGGATCCAAGAAATCCAGTTGGCTACCAGTGATCAAATGTAGCATTATCATGTACAGAGGAATCAAGACTTGTTTGTGAACCTATCTTGGGATTGAATAATATGATTCTCATCATGTGTTAGGTGCTTGATTATGCTACCCATTGTTGTGTGGAATGGCAATTGCATAGCTGATAATCACACAGCTGAATGAATAATAGAGCTTAAAAGAAAATTTGCAATGGAATGTGCAATAGAACATACAACCAAAAGAGCTATGGCCTATTTCAGAAGGGACAGATACATAGGCATCAACTGAATATCTGCATCTCCATTAAAAATGGCACCAAATGACCAGCACCACTTCCACAAACATGAGCATAATTCAGATGGTTAACATTGGGCAAAACTGTGAAACCACTTCCATAGATAAAATTACAACCTGTGAATATACATATGTGATCCGACTGAGCAATGAATGGGGAGAAAATCTCCTAACACCGTTCCTTGAGAGTATTTTCCATTATTATCTTTCCCTTTATTATTTTCCCTTCCACACAAAGATGAGTTATGATGATACTTGACAGCTTAGCATAATACCAGTACCATTGAAAGAGTACTTTCTATTATTTAATTGAATCTTTTACCAATTGATGATTACTTTTTTTTCTTTCTTGTAAATGACCTCAACAGAAATGAATGCTTTAATGCCTTTCTCATCTCTGAAGGCCACAAATTGAGCTAGTCACCTTTTCTCACACTCCTCAAGTGCTACCCTCAGAAGAAAAAAGATTCGACAATAACACCATGATCAGAAATGGAACCTAATGATTGAAGTCTATTATCTCCACCAAATCATATAATCCCCTAATATCTTTTTGTAGAGCACTTGCATCTCTTTTGAAAGTCATTTCTCCCTGATTGCCAAGGGATTTTTAGAATTGATTTGATGAGTTCCACCTCTCCATCGAATTCCAATCCACCCTCATATTTAAATGACTTTGATGTTTAAGATGCCTTTATATTTCTGTTAGTTGGGTGGTGATTTTCAAATTCATTGACTGCCATGATTGTATTTTCCAGAGATACACCATTTGGGAAATGAAAAAGGATCCCCAAAATAGACAGTTACATTCAAATTACTTCAAACCATTCATGGCATGTTTTTGAACCCTGATATTTGGGTTTCATTAATTTCTCAGAAGAGTTAAAATTTAGATCTGGACTTTATTATTTTAGACCAGGAGTCCTCAAACTAAGGCCTGAGGGCCAGATATGGCCCCTCCAAGGTCATTTACCCAGCCCTTGCTCAGGGTTAACCTAAGTTTGAAATGACTTGGAAGCACACAACAACAACAACAACAACAACAACAACAACAACAACAACAATTCTATCTCAGCCAAAAGCAGGCCCACATTTCCCACTGAAATACTAATAAGTTTATATTTGTTAAAATTGTTCTTCAATTGAATTATTGTATTGTTTTAAGTGTTTTTTGCACTACAAATAAGATATGTGCACTGTGCATAGAAATTTGTTCACTTTTTTCAAATTATAATCCAGCCCTCCAGCAGTTTGAAATGTTTAAAAAGTTTGAAGACCCCTGATTTAGACTGTAGAGAGGAGCTCGCATGATGGAAATCTTGAGAATGAGAGTTATTTGAACATTGAACATTCATGTCATTGGGGCCAGAAGTTTCTTCTCACCACTATTTAATCGAGGTGGAAAAGTGCAGCTTTGGATACATAGCTAAAAATAGTCTTGCTCTTAGAGAGATCTTTTATTCTTAAGGAGACCTCTCACTTCCAAAATCTCACTTTTTTCTGAGGACCTAGGATCTGCCACTTAATGGCATAGTGGTTGACCCAAAGGCATACAACAAAATAGTAAGGTAATTGAATTATTCAGAAAAAAAAATAAACAACTCTCAGACGCTCAAAAACATATGCACCTTAGTATGAACAGTGTTTAGGTCCCTATTTTTTCTCCTTGGCCATGCGGGAAGCTTTGATGATGTCAGAAATGGTGCCACTGATGGACAGAAACTCTGTGGAGGGCTGTGGCAACTGTAACAGTCCAGGCAAGCTGAATCAATTCCAACATAGCTTCAACATGTAGATTTTGCCACACCACTTCTATGGGTTCAGGATATAGCATCTCCATAGTTCTGTGGCCTGTTTGTCCAATCTGAAGTATTTCTCCCTAAATCAGTACTAGCATATTTGCCAGGTGTTGATGAGCCCGGGAACTACCTCAATGTTCAGAACATTCACCTGAGACAGGTTTCAGGTAAAAAGGCATCTACTCGGGGTATGCAGAAGTCAACTTGGCAATTTGGAATTTGGGACAATTCAATGATCCTGCAGCCAAATCACAGACAAGGCAGATCCCAGTTGAAGCCTTAACCAGAATGGACCAGGTGGATCTTTCAGTTAATGGGAGAAATGGTGATGAGTGACACTCTACATGAGACAGAGGCTGTGGTGTGTGGGCAGCCTCACAAATCAGGCAACAGCGAGCACCTGGTGGTAGCAACTTTTCCTCTTCTTTCTTTCTTCACCAACAGTCAACAACAGAGGGAGAGGGAAGCTTCAGAAGTTCCCCCTGTCCCATTTGGAGGGTTTTTTAGCATATTGCGCAATCGCGTCCGCCATCAATGAATCGATTCATAATTATACAAAATTTCGTAAATTTTGAAATTTTTAAAAGGAAAATTTCAGAATTCTTTAAAAAAACAAAACGCAATGGACCCCTAAAAACGAAACGAGTTTAGAAACAAATTTTTCTGTTGTTACCCAGGCCTAATAGATAGATAGGTAGGTAGGTAGGTAGGTAGGTAGCTAGCTTCCCTAGGCCTCTCCTCCAGAGAGGGCCCTGCCTGGAACTCACTTTCCCAGCAGGACTTTGTGCAGCGTAGGCATTGAAGGAGCCTCTGTGCTTCCTCCTGGGGCATGATACAAGTTGAGATTTGTTTCTGTGTTTCTCACATCAATCATTGGCCTGGTTGCCTGTGTCCATTCCCCTCCCCTCCTGTGGCCCATTCTGACTGGGATGTAAATGCACAACTAATTATTTTGGGTTTTACAAAAGTGTTATGGTAAAAACTTAACTTTTCCCCCCAAATAGCAGTACATTGATGAAACATCTAAAACTGTGGCCTACAAGTAAAGCAAGTTTCCTTCTGATAGGCATAAAAATGATGGAGAAGCAAGCCTCTAAATTTTCCCCATTGGCACCAATGGGCCAAACATTACCAGAACAAAAATGGCAAACCCCTCCTGATTTTGGGAATTTCCCAGAAAATGGAGTGGGGGGGGGGGGGGAGCCAAAAATGGAACTGAAAACAGTATGGGCTTTCTGAGTTGTGTATATCCAAGCTTCTACCCAATCTACAACCACATCACATGGGCTTTCAGCCCTGTCCTAGGATGCTGTTGAGACATAGCCAAGATGAAGGCTGCCAGCTCTGTGTAAGCTGTGTTTTCACAACATGCTAAGTGCCGGTCTAAAGACCTGCATTCTCATAGGACAAGCTGAGGGCAGAGGGATTTCACCATGGGATGGCAAAAGGACAATGTGAGACACTGCTCAACTTTCCCCCCCACTGCTCAACGGATTTGCCATGCTGCCCCACGGATGCTGTCACTGTCCCCTGGCTTAAAAATCTCCATTTAATGAGGTCCATATATTCAATTATGAGGAGTTGCAAGTTTCAGAGAAACCTTTGTACCTGACAACCCATTTTAAAGCTTATTTAAAGCTTCCAGATTCACTCCATTTCTTCTGCTTTTTTCCTTGCTCTTGGTGAAGTTCTGTTGATGCAACTTGAGTTCAAAGTGCAAAAGCAGTTTGCAATGAATTAACACAGCATGGTGGAAATGAGAAGAGGGAGCAGCATTTGATCCTTCCCTGTAGGCTTTGGCAAAAGTAAACTGCTGGAGCATCTCTTGGTTTCTGTGTTCTGCCTCATGAAAACGTTTCACCATCAACCATATTTTGATGTTGTTTGGTCTTGTTTTTCATCTATGAAATTTTGGAGAGTAGACATGAGAAAGTAAAACTAGTATAAGTTCGGGCTGTTGTAGATAAGGCCCATTGGTCAGGCCCATCCCAGTTTATAACTTGGATAGAACATATGAATTGTTTCCCTTTAAAAAGCAACTTGTTTTATACATACAAGGCAACATGGTCAATATGTTTTTCTTCTAACAAGATTGTCACCATAAATGTTGTTGTTCATTCGTTCAGTCGTCTCCGACTCTTCGTGACCTCATGGACCAGTCCACGCCAGAGCTCCCTGTCGGCCGTCACCACCCCCAGCTCCTTCAAGGTCAGTCCAGTCACTTCAAGGATGCCATCCATCCATCTTGCCCTTGGTCGGCCCCTCTTCCTTTTGCCTTCCACTTTCCCCAGCATAATTGTCTTCTCTAGGCTTTGCTGTCTCCTCATGATGTGGCCTGTCACCATAAATATGATATGATATGATATGATATGATATGATATGATATGGTACAGGAGAAGAAATTCAGAGAAAATAAAGACATTCCAAATACAAATGTATATATATTTTTTGTCACCATAAATATACATTTGTATTTGGAATGTCTTTATTTTCTCTGAATTTCTTCTCCTGTACCATATCAGCAGCAAAAGGCAGTGGCTGTGTTATTACCCCAGTGACTTCATTAGAAACAAAGTCCTTCAGTTAGGAGTTAAGAAGAGCATCACTGAGTCTCCAAGGAGATGATGTCTACGTTTCCAGAATCCAAACAGGCAGTTCTAAACCAGCAAAGTTGAAAGAATGCATTAACTTGTTGTGGTCAAGGGGAAATAGAGTGACAAACAAATATCATAACCATCTCTTTGCAGAAAACATAAAGTGAAAAGCTATGGTCATTTTCCCATCATCAATTTCACCTCATGGTTTCTTGTGGGTTTTTTTTTCTGGTTCAAAACTTCATTATTCATTTAAAAATGGACTAAGGGTGGTTTGTTGTGTCTTTCCTTTTGTACACAAATCCAGTGTCATTGTTGTTGGCTGAACTGTAATATTGTGACCTAACATAGACAAATATTCAGAAGAAGGTGGTAAATCTATTACCTGTGCCTGTGCCCTTTCATAGATTTGAAGGACCAAAATATGGTACTGCATGTGCTGTTAACCTCAAGGTTGGACTTTTACGATGTACTTTACACAGGGATACCTTTGTACCAAGTTCAAAAACTCCAGTAAGTTCAAGATATGGCAGCCAGGTTGGTTACAGACTCATTCAGGAGTGAGCTCATTACACCTATCCTAAAATCACTCCAATTGCTGTCAATTCGTTTCTGGTTTTCACCTTTAAAGCACTACATGGTTTGGGCCCAATAGGTTAGGCTTTCCCCGTACAATCCATCCTGCACATTTAGGGATGGCTGCTCTAACCTACCAGAAACCAACTGGTGAGCATCACACAGAAGACCCCCCCCCCCCTTTTCATCAGCTGCCCTAAGAAGACTTTGGAAAGACCTGCCGGAAGAGCAGGTGCATTTTATGTAATGTTTAAGATGATCATGTGTTTTAGCTATGTTGTAACTCAAGCCACAAGGAGATGTGGAAATAATAATAATAATAATAATAATAATAATAATAATTAGTAGTAGTAGTAGTGAAGTGCAGAGCACATATTTGGTTTTTTAGGGGCTACTTCTGCTACTGTTGGGGATAGAAAGGAGTTTTCCCACTACACGATTCTGTCCTAGCAAAGATTCAGTACTGGTAAGGCTCAGGTATTGTTCAAAGGAAATAGATATCAGCCCTTCTATATTTCCCAAGTGAAGCATGTAGATGGAATGAGTCTTGAAACTGAGCAAGAAGGAGGGCAAATACTGTAAAATAAACTTTGGTCAAAGGCTCTAACAACTCCCAGCACTCTTTTCAGTTCAACCTACTCACCACACTAGTCAAGACAGATAAAGTTTATATCTCATTTTATACCAGCACTGGTGCAGTTCAGAACAACTGTGTAGGACCAGTCCTAAAAATATGATTGAACTTATTTATTTATTGTGTCACCAGCAACCATACCATTGTATTACATTTCTAACAGAACAAAACAAACAAACAGATAAAAAACCCACAAATTTTGCAAACTTGGAAGTTGATAAAATGTCCTTTGACCAGTAGTTGGCCACATGGAGTACCTCTGGTGTTGCCGCAAGGAGGTCCTCCATTGTGCATGTGGCAGGGCTCAGGGTGCATTGCAGCAGGTGATATGTGGTTTGCTCTTCTCCACACTCGCATGTCGTGGATTCCACTTTGTAGCCCCATTTCTTAAGATTGGCTCTGCATCTCGTAGTGCCAGAGCGCAGTCTGTTTAGCACCTTCCAAGTCGCCCAGTCTTCTGTGTGCCCAGCAGGGAGTCTCTCATCTGGTATCACCCATGGATTGAGGTGCTGGGTTTGAGCCTGCCACTTTTGGACTCTCACTTGCTGAGGTATTCCAGCGAGTGTCTCTGTAGATCTTAGAAAACTATTTCTTGATTTAAGTCATTGACGTGCTGGCTGATACCCAAACAGGGGATGAGCTGGAGATGTCTCTGCCTTGGTCCTTTCACTATTGGCTGCTACTTCCTGGCGGATGTCAGGTGGTGCAATACTGGTTAAGCAGTGTAATTTCTCCAGTAGTGTAGGGCACAGAAACCCTGTGATAATGCGGCATGTCTCATTAAGAGCCACATCCACTGTTTTAGTGTGGTGAGATGTGTTCCACACTGGGCATGCGTACTCAGCAGCAGAGTAGCACAGCGCAAGGGCAGATGTCTTCACTGTGTCTGGTTGTGGTCCCCAGGTTGTGCCAGTTAGCTTTCGTATAATATTGTTTCTAGCGCCCACTTTTTGCTTGATGTTCAGGCAATGCTTCTTGTAGGTCAGGGCATGGTCCAGAGTGACTCCCAGGTATTTGGGTGCGCTGCAATGCTCCAGTGGGATTCCCTCCCAGGTAATCCTCAGAGCTCGGGATGCTTGTCTGTTCTTAAGGTGAAAGGCACATGTCTGTGTTTTAGATGGATTAGGAATTAGTTGGTTTTCCCTGTAGTAGGCGGTAAGAGCACTTAGGGCTTCGGAGAGCTTCTGTTCTACCATCTTAAAGCTTACTAACCATACAGTGATTGAACTTACTGACCATACAGTGACAGATCCACTAAAAGTAGTTAAATAATTGATGGACTCAGGGAAAGTGAGAGGAAGCCACAGGGAGGAGGGAGCAAGCTTGTTTTCTGCTTCCTTGGAGACTAGGACACGGAACAATGGCTTCAAACTACAAGAGAGGAGATTCCATCTGAACATTAGGAAGAACTTCCTGACTGTGAGAGCCGTTCAGCAGTGGAACTCTCTGCCCCGGAGTGTGGTGGAGGCTCCTTCTTTGGAAGCTTTTAAGCAGAGGCTGGATGGCCATCTGTCAGGGGTGATTTGAATGCAATATTCCTGCTTCTTGGCAGGGGGCTGGACTGGATGGCCCATGAGGTCTCTTCCAACTCTTTGATTCTATGATTCTATGATTCTATGAAAGTACAGTCTCTTCATAAGACATGGGAATCACTAGACATGGCATAATCTCCTTGGAAAGTCTAGCTATGAAGTATATGGTGTGCTCTTTCCAGGAAAATGAGAGAAAGCATATTATATTATTCTTTCTGAGCATGCATATCTTTACACCTACTGGTGCAGCATCCTTCTCGAGCAGGGGTCCTCAAACGTTTTAAACAGAGGGCCAGGTCACAGTCCCTCAATCTGTTTGGGGGGGGGGGGGGATTATAATTTGAAAAAAAATGAATGAATTCCTATGCATACTGCACATATTATTTGTAGTGCAAAAAAAACCCCACTTAAAACAATACAATAATTAAAATGAAGAGCAATTTTAACAAATAAAAAACTTATTAGTATTTTAATGGGAAGTGTGGGCCTACTTTTGGCTGATGGGATAGGATTGTTGTTGTTGTGGTGGTGGTGTGCTTTCAAGTCATTTCAGATTTAGGTTGACCCTGAGCAAGGGCCGGGGTAAATGACCTTGGAAGGCCATATCCAGCCCCCAGGCTTTAGTCTGAGGACCCCTGTTCTAGAGCAATAGGATAAAAGTATACGTCCACTGGTGAGGAGAAAATAATTAGAGACTAGGTAAGAAAAATATTTTCCTTGCAATTGGCTGGCTAAAGGCAGAATCATAATTATCTGCCTATAACAAATTACTTTTCTAGTAATGAAAGCACAATAAAGCCATATTTTAGAAATAATGCAATGAGTGGGAATACAGTTAGTAGTGTAATGAGTAATGGCTCCTTGTTGCTTTTTAAAATTGTCTTTCAGGGCATTTTAAAAGACATTTGGACAAGAATATTTCAGCATTTTGTGCAATTCTCTTAACAATTATAAGATCTCCCCTGCACCCAGAAGAGGAATGAAAGCAATAAACAATGCAACAAGAAATTCTATGAGTTATTTCTCTAATGCTGTAAAATGTTACAACAGCAAATTTCTATTTAAGCACTATAATTATTTAAAAATAATGTTCCAAACTGTGGACCAAAATGTTATTGTTTATAGATCTATAAAATCAATAGGAGTTTCCTGAGGGCTGACTCTCCATCTAATTACCCTTAAAACCTAATGTCCTAAGCAGTGGGCCTAAACCCTATTTATTTATATTTATTTATTTATTTAAAAGTTTTGTATACCGACCTTCTCACCTCTCTTGAGGGACTCAGACCGGTTTCCAAACATAATATCACATACAGTCAATAAAACATCATAAATCATATTACAATAAAACATTAAAACAGCAATTACATTCAATAACTACAATGGTCAGTCGTCACACTAAAATCGTTGTTCATCATCCTCCATCCATATCTCAGGGTGTTGGCTCACTCGTCGAATGCCTGTCTCCATAACCACGTCTTTACCTGTTTCCTGAATGTCAGGATAGAAGGGGTGGTTCTGATCTCCAGTGGGAGAGAGTTCCAGAGTCGAGGGGCCACCACCGAGAAGGCCCTGTCCCTCGTCCCCACCAGACGCGCTTGCGAGGCCGGTGGGACCGAGAGCAGGGCCTCTCCAGACAATCTTAATAATCTTGATGGTTCATAGGGGAGAATACGTTCGGAGAGGTAAACAGGGCCGGAGTCGTTTGTTGCTAGTCCCATAGTCCCTATTGCTAGTCCCATAAAATCAGTGGGATTTCCCTATGTGTTGGGTCCCCGTTTTAATAATCGAAGCAGTGGTTCTGTTTTAGTTGGGAATAACAAGCAGGATTGCAGATTTGATGTTTCAAAACCTCAGAAAGATCATATGATGCCCTATTCTCCTTATCTGAAAGTCACCAAGAAGTAGTGATTTAAGTATTGGATGATTACTCTAGAGCAAGGATAGCTTTTTAAAGGGTTTTATCCTGTTAATTTATACTATATGATTATGTCGATCATGGGTTATTTAAGTTGTAATTTTTGGTTATTTTACTTATTATTAAGTTTATTGTTAGGTTGTTTGCATATTGTTTGATGTATCTTGTTTTGATGTAATTTGTTCATATGTTCTTTGTAGGCACTGAATGTTTGTGTTATATGTTGGAAAGCACCCTGAGTCCCTTCGGGGTTATAAGGCAGTCTACAAATAAAGTTGTTGCTGTTATTGTTATTATATTCTCAAACATTTTCTGCCAAAGATCCCCTTTTGAAGCAAAAAATTTCTCATGTAACCCCAAGAAATGTTTATATATTACATTATATATTATATATAATGAATATATAGCAGGCATGACCAAACTTTTGGATATAGCATTAAAAAAATTGACAGGTGGGTTGGGCTAGTGGCAAGTGGATAGAGAGTGTTTGTGTGAACTAATTGAAAAAAATGAATAAATTCCTATGCACACACTGTACGTATCTCATCTGTAGTACAAAAAGAAAAAAGAAAAAAAAGAACAATACAATACTTAAAATGAAGAACAATTTTAACCAACATAAACTTAAAGGTATTTCAGTGGAAGACTTCATGGATCATCCAGTCCAACCCCCTTCTAGCATGCAGGAAAAGCACAATCAAAGCACCCCCAGCAGGTGGCCGTCCACCTTTAGTAGTAGTAGTAGTAGTAGTAGTAATAAGCCTGAAAAAGTTACAGAAAATGAACACGTCAAACTACTCTGGGACTTCCGAATTCAGACAGACAGAGTTTTGGAGCACAATACTCCTCAGCTCACGATTGTGTTAAAAAAGAAAGTATGCCTCATTGATGTTGCAATCCCAGGTGACAACAGGATTGAAGAGAAACAACTGAAAAAGCTGACATAAAACGAGGATTTAAATATCAAACTGCAAAGACTCTGGCACAAGCCAGTAAAGGTGGTCCCAGTGGTGATTGGCACACTGGGTGCAGTGCTTAAAGACCTTGGCCTACACTTAAACACAATCGGCGGAAAATTACCATCTGCCAGCTGCAAAAGGCCACCTTACTAGGATCTGCATGCATTATTCACTGACACATCACACAGTCCTAGACACTTGGGAAGTGTCCTACATGTCCTCCAATACAACAGCCAGTAGAGTGATCTTGTTTGCTGTGGACTCATCTTGTTGTATTTTAAATAATAATAATAATAATAATAATAATAATAATAATAATAATAATAGCAGAAATGCCAGGGGCCATCCAGTTCAACTTCCTTCTTCCATGCAGGAAATGCCCAAAGTACCACCTGAGCAGTGGGAGGGAAATAGGGTTTTGGAAGCAAAGAAGATGGGGAGGGAAAAGTGTGAGATGTGAGGGAGGTGGGGAGAAAGGGTCTGGGCAGCAAGGAAGTTGAGGGGAAAAGGATCTATGTCCCAGAAGGACAATGATGCTGCTGCTGCTTTTTTGGGAGCTCCAGACTTTAATTTCTCAGCAGCAGCAGAAGCAGGAGGAGGAGGAGGAGGAGGAGGAGGAGGAAGAGGGAAGCACCATGGCACTACAGAGCTCCTAACTATAATTGAGGAGCCCCAAGGACTCCATGGAACACAGTTTGAGAACCCCTGCTCTAGAGACCAGAGCTTCAACCTGCACTTGACTATGAAAATCCATTGGGTGACTTGCGCAAGTAGAAGTCTTTGAGTTTCAGAGGAAGGCAAAGGCAATCCTTTTTGAACAAATCTTATCAGGAAAACCGTGACGTAGGTTTGCCTTTGGGTCCCCATAATTTGGAACTCACATCTTATCTACAGTTTTAGGAGTCTTGCCACAGTGTAGACCCATAGTCTCCAGATCTGATACTAGCTCATTTGGAAAAACTGTGAGGCAAAGACAAATTATGCTGAGAAGTGCGTGAAATATTCCAAATCTGAGGGAGAAAAGTATGTCATGGAAGCCAAATGAAGTAATGCAGTGCAAACTTGGTAGGGAGGTAGAGAAAGGAAAAATGGAAGTAATGTTCAAAGACCTTTCAGAAAACTCCTTGTGTTGCTTAAAATAAAGGTGCATGGATGTGTGTGCGAGTCTACCTCCAGATCAACTCCTTCCAGATCAGGAAGTTTCAATGAGGCAAAGCTAACCAACTGACTTTTCATTCTTCAGGTTCACATATCATCTTTACATTAATCTTTCAAAAGCCATAGTTTAAAGCAATTGAACATGAAGAGATAGAAAAGCTAATGATGTTAGTGCCTTGTGCTTCAGTGCAATGCATAAAGACAATTTCCCCACAGGGGAAAAGTTGAAGGAAGGAACTGGAAGAGGAAATTATTGATCAAATTCATAGATGATTCTTGAAGGACTGACAGTTTTATGATAAGTGATTTCCTCATAAGAGATAATGTAATATTGTCACTTTGTTTTGCTTTAATCAGAACTCACTTGGAGTACTGTACCCACTTGTGAGCATGACAGTTAACAGAGGATACTGACAAACTGGAACATGTCCAGGAAGCATAGAACTCCCTGGTTCTATTAGCTGTCTTTCAACCCACTCCAGGCACAATTCAAAATATTGGTTTTGATATATAAATCCCTATACAGCTTGGACCTATGTTATTTGAAGGACTATATCTCTATTTATGAACCTGTCAGAACATTACAATCATCTGGAGAGGACCTTCTCTCCTACTCTTTCAAGCTCTTTCGCTGGAAACAAGGAAAAGGGCCTTTTTGGTGGCTGCTGCTCCTTGCTCTCCCTCTTTAGAGAGACCAGGATGGTTTTGTCCCAGCATTCATAGGCAAGTAAAAATATTCCTCTGCCATCGGGCATTTATGGACTGATGGAAGTTGGGCTTCTGGGAATTGTATGATTAGAATTTGGAGTTGTGGTGGAGTTTTAATGCATTTTAATATTTTAATGTTGAATGGCTTCAATGGCACAAACACTTATTTTTTAAAAAAAAATAGATTTTAATGTATTATTCATATTGTATTGTCGAAGGCTTTCATGGCCAGAATCACTGGGTTGTTGTAGGTTTTTTCGGGCTATATGGCCATGTTCTGGAGGCATTTCTCCTGACGTTTCACCTGCATCTATGGCAAGCATCCTCAGAGGTAGTGAGGTCTGTTGGAACTAGGAAAAGGGGGTTTATATATCTGTGGAATGACCAGGGTGAGACAAAGGACTCTTGTCTGCTTTCATGCTGGTGAATGTTTCAACTGACCACCTTGATTAGCATTTGATGGCCTGGCAGTGCCTGGAGCAATCTTTTTTTGAGAGGTGATTAGATGTCCTTGTTTGTTGCATCTCTGTTGTTATGCTGTTCTAATTTTAGAGTTTTTTTAATACTGGTAGCCAGATTTTGTTCATTTTCATGGTTTCCTCTTTTCTGTTGAAATTGTCCACATGCTTGTGGATTTCAATGGCTTTTCTGTGTAGTCTGACATGGAAGGTTGTTGGAGTGATCCAGCATTTCTGTGTTCTCAAATAATATGCTGTGTCCAGGTTGGTTCATCAGGTGCTCTGCTATGGCTGACTTCTCTGGTTGAAGTAGTCTGCAGTGCCTTTCATGTTCCTTGATTCATGTTTGGGCGCTGCATTTGGAGATCCCGAAGCAGACTTGTCCACAGCTGCATGGTATACGGTAGACTCCTGCAGAAGTGAGAGGATCCCTCTTGTCCTTTGCTGAACATAGCATTTGTTGGATTTTCTTGGTGGGTCTGTAGATAGTTTGTATGTTGTGTTTCCTCATCAGCTTCCCTATGCGGTCAGTGGTTCCCTTGATGTATGGCAAGAACACTTTTCCTCTGGGTGGATCATCATCTTGACTCTTGTGGCTTGTTCTTGGTCTTGCAGCTCTTCTGATTTCTGAGGTGGAGTATCAATTGGCCTGTAGAGCCCAGTTTAGGTGGTTCAGTTCATCTTGGAGAAGAAGAACTAAACAGGTTCCTGGACCATCTCAACAGCATCCACCCAAACATCCAATTCACCATGGAAAAAGAAAATGAAGGAAGACTGCCTTTTCTAGATGCCCTAGTCATCCGTAAACCACATCAACAGTTGAGTCACACCATTTACAGAAAACCCACACACAGAGATAGATATCTACATAAAAACTCCACCCCAAGTAAAAAAAAAAGAGGCACCATTAAAACATTGGCAGACCGTGCAAAAAGAATCTGCAAACCCCACCTCCTCCAAGGTGAACCCCACCTATATATTGTTTGCTAGCTACCTTGAGTTCCTATATTGGAAGAAAGGCAAGATCGAATAAAAAAGGATATTTAAAAAGACACAGCAAATGCTGAACAATTAAGGTACAGTGGAGAAATATTGTGTTGCTGTGGTTTGAATGTTGGATTGAGGCTCTGTAAGGATAGGGCCACATGCCATTAGGTAGGCTGACCATCTGGCCAGTCCACCACTTTAAATCCTTGTGAAACTCTTCCTTCCCAGACACAAAAATCATTTGTGGCTCAAAGTCACCGAAATAACCTCTAGTCTAGAGGGATTATAGAACATGTTTTAGTCCCTCATTTGGCCCCCATTAAAGTCTGCAGCAAGACCACTCTATTCTTCCTCCTCCTCCTCTTCATCTTCTACCTCTCATCTTTGTTTGAGAACGGTATATGAAGCAATTCCCCTGAAGCAGAAGACCACTTTATGATTTCTCAATGTGTTTTCCCCCATCCCCTTTCCTTTGGCTTTTGAGTTCCCTCATTAAAGTCTGCAGCACGGCCCTTCTGACTTCTCTTGTGAAACCACAGCCCAAGGTAGCATGCCTGAAGGATGCACAACACAGCAGCAGTGCTGTGAAGTGTGATACTAACAAGCAACACGTCTTAATCCTACCTTTCATGCTGGTGTTATGACAGATGCTGATTAAAGCTTGACTTGGGCTAGAGAGCCTTGGATGAGGTACATAAAAAAATGAATTCACAACTTTCAGAGAAATGTATGCAAAAATAATGACTAACTCTTCACATTGACAAGAGCATCAGACAGGAAAAAAAACATTCAGTATGATTTTATGTATCTCTCTAGATTTATTGAGACATTTATTTTTTAAGAAATGGACAGAAAGAGAGTTTATGGAGGAAATATTACAGATCCATAATTTCCAACTTTTGGGAGATAGAGCGAAATATAAATGAAATTTATTATTATTATTATTATTATTATTATTATTATTATTATTATTATTATTTGATAGATAAGCTTTTTATTGACAAGCTGGAATGTGTCCAGAGGAGGGGGACTAAAATCATCAAGGGTCTTTAGAACAAGCCCTATGAGGAGTGGCTTAAGTAGCTGGACATGTTTAGCCTGAAGAAGAGAAGGCTGAGAGGAGATATGATAGTCTTGAAGTAGCAACGAAAATACAGTTTTGAAGTAGCAATGAAAATAATTGTATGGTTGGGGGTCACCACAGCAAGAGGAACTGTATTAAGGGGTCATGGCATTAGGAAGGTTGAGAAACACTAGATCTAGGGAAGTGATGCTCCCCATGCTCTTTCTGTCTTGGTTAGACCACACCTGGAATATTGTGTCTAATTCAGGGCACTACAATTCAAGAGAGATATTGACAAGCTGGAATGTGTCCAGAGGAGGGCGACTAAAATGATCAAGGGTCTGGAGAACAAGCCCTACGAGGAGCGGCTTAAGGAGCTGAGCATGTTTAGCCTGAAGAAGAGAAGGCTGAGAGGGGATATGATAGCCATGTATAAATATGTGAGAGGAAGCCACAGGGAGGAGGGAGCAAGCTTGTTTTCTGCTGCCTTGGAGACTAGGACCCAGAACAATGGCTTCAAACTACAAGAAAGGAGATTCCATCTGAACATGAGGAAGAACTTCCTGACTGTGAGAGCCGTTCAGCAGTGGAACTCTCTGCCCCGGAGTGTGGTGGAGGCTCCTTCTTTGGAAGCTTTTAAACAGAGGCTGGATGGCCATCTGTCGGGGGTGATTTGAATGCAATATTCCTGCTTATTGGCAGGGGGTTGAACTAGATGGCCCATGAGGTCTCTTCCAACTCTTTGATTCTATGATTCTATAAGATAGATAGATAGATAGATAGATAGATAGAGATAGATAGATATGGATAGATAGATAGATAGATAGATAGATAGATAGATAGACAGATAACAAGATTAGTACATAGCAAACAAGATCGCTATGCTGGCTTTTGTATTTGATCACATGCCGGACACTTGTTCAGATCTGAGTAGGGATTATTATTATTATTATTATTATTATTATTATTATTGTCATATTTTCATGATTCTGCTGATGACATGTACATAGCATATTGTTATATGGCATTCTAAAACATCAGTGACCTAACCAGGCATAATTTTCCATTATGCCAACATGAGTACTTTTAAGATAATTGTGGAAGTTTCTAACTCCACTTGATGGTGCTGGGTCTCACTTCCACAGCCAATCAGGGCAGAAGGAATTGCTAATGAGACCCAAAGGGGCCACTACACTTCGGTCCTCCTTGGAGACATCAGACAATGTTCACATAGGTCTGGATGCTTGATGGCTCTTCTCTCGGGTGAAATACTTTAGATAATTGCTGGCCAGAATCCATGGAGCTGCATTTCAGCACCAACCTTTGCACAGGGGCACCAGGAAAGTTGGATTTAATCTTCAGCAGCATCTTTACAGAATCTCAGCCAATGATCAGAATCATGCAGTAGTCTTATACATGCCCAAGTTTTGCTACAGATGTGGCTGGACATTTTGCCTGATGTAGAATATCCATATTTACATCAATGTATAAAAAGTAGAGTGGTGCATCTGGCGCCATTCTGCATGCAAGTGAGTGTACATGTGTGGATGTCCATGTTCATGCTTGTTCAGAATCCCAGTCAGTTGTACATTCGGTTGCACTGTGTTACTGTTCCATTGATTGCTTGGCACAATCAATGCTAATATGGCATGCAGAGATTTATCACATGTAGACTCAATGCTGAGTTTCAGACATTTTTTTTCTGAGATAACCACATTCATGACATCTATAACCTGTTTTTTTTTAAAAAAAAACTTAGAGCAGTGCAGGGATGGAGACCATGTTGCATTCTGAATGTTGTTGAACTGCAGTTCTTGGCATACTCAACCAGCCTAGTCAACTGTATGTTGGTATTATTAATTACCATTACATCAACTTTCATTTATGGTGACCTATGAATGAGAGACCTCCAAGTGACCCTGTTATCAACAGGCTTGCTCAGGACTTGCAAGCTCAGGAATGTGGCTTCCATGACTAAGTCTATTCAACAACAGGGTGAGTTTAGGCATCTTGGCTCCTAAGTATTCCAGTTGAGTTTACTCTTGCACCCATTTATTTGTCTCTTTGGAAGTTCATGGTATTCTTACAACTCTCCATCAGAACTACACTCCAAATGAGTTGAATATCTTCTTGTGAGCTTTCATCACTCACTAGCTTTCATAGCTAATGCTATGCATAGACATTTGAATCATGATGGGATGGACAATCAATGATATAACTTGAAATTTGAGGATATTGTCTAGTTTGTTCATAATTGACCTTCCAAGTCCTAGATTTCTTTTGATTTCTTTTGATTTTTTAATGACAGAGCCATTTAACAATATGGAATGATGGAACATAGAGGTCTACAACATCTGTAACATTTCTATCCAGTGGTAGAACATCAATATGGAGATTATGTATTTGCATGCTTATTGTATTTTTTTAAAAAGGAGCACATACATATGCATACACACATATACAGAGACACACATTTGAATCCATCGTTCAGTGAATACATAATAGATGAATGCAAAATGTATGTTTAAGTGTATGTTAAAATCTATGCATTTTGGTGCATTTTTCAAATATGTGCTGTATGCTGTCAAACATGTCTGTTCTATCTTTCACATAATGCATAGCAAGCCAAAAATATATATGGATTTCTGGCTGGAAATTGCCTCCATTTCCATGTAGAGTTTGGGAGGTGTGGAACTGGATAAATTCATTTTTGAAAAGGCTCAACAGAATAAATTTTACACATCCCTAATAAAAACTCATCTAAGCTACTGAACAAGTACCTGAAAGACTGCAAGCAATCCCCGTCAGTACCAGAATAGTATAGTTAGGGGAATCGTAGTAATAAAGTGAGAAAAAATTACAAAGATTATTCATTTCTCCGATGGAGGCGAAAGTAAACCTATTGCATGGAACATTTTTGAAAGAGGATTGCATTAAGTGGGCTGGAAGGAAATCAAGCTGAGATTGCTCTTTTCATTATGAATCTTGATTCCTCCCCACCCCCCTCCCTCCGAAATTAAATTGCTTATCTTGCCCTGAGAGGTTCCCATCATAGAGGAGGTCTGGTTAGAGAATGGGAGACAACATTGATGGAAAGTAATAAGCAACTTTCCTGTTAAAGAAGAGGAGAAAACTTCCATCTCCTGGGCTTTTGTTGATGAGTCCTGCATACTAAGCAAAAGGCAATGATCTACATTCAAATGTTCCCCTTAGCTGTTATATTGGCTTCATAGCAAAGCAACAGGGATGCATTTTATGGCTTCCAATTGATGTCCTGTATTTATTCAGTGACAAAGGCATCATTACATTTCTAGGATGAGGTCCGCTTAAATGCTCCAGAGAAAGGAGAGTGTGTATGTGTGTGTGTTGAGAGATAGTGGGTGATGTGGATGGTGAGTGCTAAATCAGAAGGATGGTGAATCAATTCCAAGTTTTAATTGTAATTTAAAGTAACTATCCATAATATCAAATTCCACCCCCTAAATCATAGAATCATAGAATCATAGAATCAAAGAGTTGGAAGAGACCTCATGGGCCATCCAGTCCAACCCCCTGCCAAGAAGCAGGAATATTGCATTCAAATCAACCCTGACAGATGGCCATCCAGCCTCTGTTTAAAAGCTTCCAAAGAAGGAGCCTCCACCATACTCTGGGGCAGAGAGTTCCACTGCTGAACGGCTCTCACAGTCAGGAAGTTCTTCCTCATGTTCAGATGGAATCTCCTCTCTTGTAGTTTGAAGCCATTGTTCCGCGTCCTAGTCTCCAGGGAAGCAGAAAACAAGCTTGCTCCCTCCTCCCTGTGGCTTCCTCTCACATATTTATACATGGCTATCCTAAATGTGATAAGTAACTTGGACTCAGGGCCCTTCCACACAGCCATATGAACAAGAATATCAAGACAGAAAATTCCACAACATCTGCTTTGAACTGGTTATCTGAGTCCACACTGCTACATATTCCAATTCAAAGTAGATAATGTGGGATTTTATTCAGCTGTGTGGAGGGGGCCTAGAGTGAAAGTCATTGGTGATAAGAATCTTTCCCAAGCCTGCACAGCTGGAGTGGGAGAGGGGTTTGCCTCCACCCACGGAGAGAAAATATGGTTCCAGTTGGAACTACTTGGAAGGGGGTGGAGCCAGGCTCTTAGCACTGGCCTGCCCCCTTCCTCAGTCTGGTGCTAAACATCGACCCACCACTCCCGCCCTCTAAACACTATATTAAGGTTATCATTGGGTGCCGGGTAGGAATTTTTCCCTCCTTTGCTCTAGGAGGGTTTTTGCCTACCCTATACTGTTGCAAGGCAAATTGGGATGGTGTGCCATTAAATAGGTGGTCATGGTAAAACAGTTAGGAAAAGATAAAATTTGGCATATGCCAAGGGGTGAAGGCCATTAATGAAAACACTCACATAAGGTTCAATTTGCTGAGGTGAGGGGAACTATAATGGCCTAGGAATAGGGAGAGTATGGTCTCAGATACACTGAAAGAGACTTCTCCGACACATTTCCTTCAGAGGTTTCCCGGGTTGGGTGTCCAGGGGACCCGGGGTTTCACCCTAACTAGCCGAGGGGTAGACTGGACAGGGATGCTACCTCGGCTTTGCCACCGAGTTCAAGATTCATAGATCTAGATCCAGTCAAAATTAAACAGGTAACAAATAATAAAAGTTGCCCATATTTTAAACCCAAATATCTGTGTGTGGTCTCATTATTTTGGGGGTTGGCAGGCAAGTACATTTGAACAGTAGACTCTCTGTTAACGAGATATTAAGCAACCAGAGCTCTCAGTCAATTAGCACTCTGCCTCAAAGAAATAATACTTTAAATCAAAATTTAAATACATATCTAATTATGTTTTACATTAAGTTTGTTTACATCCATCTTAATTTGATTTTAGTTGCAGCTTGTCAATATTAATATCAAGTCAATTCAGACTTTATGGTACAGTAGAGTCTTGCTTATCTAACCTTCACTCATCCAACATTCTGTATTGTCCAATGCAGTCCAGGGTGCAAGAAAGAAATAACCCTTGTTTGCTTTGGTGCTAAATTTGTCAATACAGTAATTACTACATAACGTTACTGTGTATTGAATTGCTTTTTCTGTTGATTTGTTGCAAAACATGATGTTTTGGTACTTAATTTGTAAAATCATAATGTAATTTGATGTTTAATAGGCTTTTCCTTAATCCCTCCTTGTTATCCAACATTTTTGCTTATCCAACATTCTGCTGGCCCATTTATGTTGGATAAGCAAGACTTATTTTAATAACTCTCAAGCAACCAGAAACTATCTTTATCCAGCATCTACTAATTCCTATGGGTGCCAGATAACTGAGAATCTATTTTATTTAGCATGTACTGTCTTTATTTTTATTTTTCCTTACTTTATTTACCTTTTGTTGATGCAGATGACTCCCTTGTGTTTCCAGATCTCCTAAGTCTACCCATTACCTGTGGTCACATTGCAGATACTTAAAGCTATCATGAAGTACAGGGAGAGGGATGTTTATCTGTTTATGTATGCATTGTTTTAGAATTGCCTTTCCATGGGACTGTTCAAAACTTCTTAGAGCTGTATCTAAAATAATCCCTGCATGCATAGGTTTACATATATACACAATATGCAAAACAAAGTAACATCAATATTTTCAGAACACCCAATTGAACAAAGAAGGAAAGAGTGCAGCAAATCAAGCTGCACTGATTTTCTGGTACATAAAAAAACAATAAAATATCATGTGTGCTGGGGAAAAGCAATCCAGGAATAAGAATGTCACTATGGCAAAACCCTGCACTCCACCATGGATGGAGGAGATATGATGACAGCTAAAAATAAATCATTCTATTACTCCTTAGAACTATATCAGAAGTCCTCTTTGTGACTGCTGCTGTTTCTTCTTCTTCCTTTCCTCTTCTTCTTGGAGCTGGGGATTGAGCAGAATGAGGATTTCTCTATGAAAATGTTCCATGCAACACATTTTACCCCAAGTGGCTCTTGATGAGACACATCGCATTATCACTGGGTGTCTGTGCCCTACACCACTGGAGAAATTATACTGTTTAGCCAGTATTGCACCACCTGACATCCGCTGGAAAGTAGCAACCAATAGTGAAAGGACCAAGGCAGTGACATCTCTGGCCCACCCTCTGTTTGGATATCAGTCAGCTCGCCAATGACTTAAATCAAAAAATAATTTTCTAAAATCTACAGAGACACTCTCTGGAACACCTCAGTAAGTAAGAGTCAAAAAGTGGCAGGCTAAAACCGAGAACCTCAATCAATGGCTGATACCAATGAGGAGTTCCTCCTGGGCAAACAGAAAACTGGGTGACTTGGAAGATGCTGAACAGACTGCGCTCTGGCACCATGAGATGCAGAGCCATCCTTAAAAAATGGGGCTACAAAGTGGAATCAATGACATGTGAGTGTGGAGAAGAGCAAACCACCTACTATAATGCAACCTGAGCCCTGCCACATGCACAATGGAGGTCTTTCTTATAGCAACACCAGAGGCACTCCAAGTGGCAAGCAACTGGTCAAAGAACATTTAATAGAATGCCAAGTTTGCAAACTGTGTTTTTTTTAATACAATACAACGGTTTGGTTTGCTCCTGACATGATAAATAAATAAATAAATAAACCCCAAGTAAATGTTGATTCCTATATTCACAATCCTGTATCCCAATGGGCCCTTAAATTGATAGTTTCTACTGCCAAGTAAAAAACTTGTTTTTTCCCCTCATAATATACTTGCCTGGATAACTGCATGTCTTCCAACCACCTATGTTTATTATGATTTTTTTTTTAAAAAAAAAAATCTGGCTACACAGCCTGTGTTTTATTGATATTTTTTATTGATGCCATTTGAATGCATAATGTTTGTTGCTTAGTCTTACATACAGTTTTCTTCTTTATACCTGTAGTCTAGTTAAGGACAGGAACCACAGCTTAGAGCAACAAAAATACATATAAACCACACACACATATGAGACTAGAAGGTCTAGCTTCAGACGGGTTGTGTTCTAGGCCTTTTCATTTTGCATATGATGTCATAGTGACTTTCATTATACAGGATATCCTCTGTAATTGTGGAATTAGTAACTGTGATTCCATTCATCCATACCTGAGAAAATATGTTATCTCTAGGCATTTTCTAGGTCCCCAAGCATTACTCTATGGCCTCTTCCACACAGCTTAATAAAACCCCACATTATCTGCTTTGAACTAGGGTATATGGTAGTGTGGATTCGGATAACCCAGTTCAAAGCAGATATTGTGGGTTATTCCACCTTGACATTCTGGGTTATATGGGTGTGTGGAAGGGTTCAATATTATTCTTGGACCAGAAACTCTCAATTTCAATTATCCACAGTTGTGTGTATCCACACAAAGTCCAGAATCATATCCCCCATTGATACAGTGACTTGTACAAAGCTTTAAAGTCACTTGTTACTACTAACCATGTCTGCATAGTTAAATTATTTTCCTCATAATGAGGTATAGCTAAGTTAATTTTGTGGTAACAGGAAGAGCTAGTGCTGCTCTTGCTTTGGTATCAGTATATTATTTTAGTGAATTTTGCAATTCCAAGGGTGCAACTCTAATAATATGTTATATAAGAAATGATTCAAGTATGGATGTCAAGACCCAGAAGCCTCAAGTAGAGCCAAACACAAGATAAAGAGTTCAAACACAGCTTTATTGTACAAAAATAGTCTATTAAAGCAGTTAACTTCAGTGCATAGAGTCAGAGTAGCAATTTGGCATCAAAAACTCAACGATATCAGTAACAAAAATATAACCCGGATTATAACGCTGTTTAATCCAGGTTAAACTCAAAGTTCAGCAATCTGCTTGAAAATTAACCCAGTCACAGAAGATGGAAAACGAAGTCCCAAAAACGATGTGATGTTCAAGCACAAAGTTAGCAGAGTTTAAAGTCCAAAAAGCCAAAAGCGATAGTCAAACCTGTCCATGATCAAGCCGTAGGATAGTGTAAACATTGGAACGCAGGAGTCACAGGAATGCAGGAACACAGGAATGCAGGAAGCTGTAGTCCAAGGACCCAAGCTCAAGAGTTGGCAGTAACAAAGATTTATGTCCCATAAAGACACTTTGCCTTCTGCAAAGTATCATTCAAACAGAACCCACTTTTATCTTAGATTTCCTCATTAGAGGATGATGAGCTCCCCACCCTTTCCTCATTGCTCTCAGCTGCATCCAACCCCGCAGCTGAACCCAAGCGCGCATCCCTCCACCTCTGCCAGCGTCTGCCAAGACTTAGATCTTGCCAAGTGCTCCCTGGTTGCCAATCCCCTGTGAACCCCTCAAATTCATCACTGGAGGTGGGTTGGTTACAAATGTCCCTAATCTGTTGAACACGGGTCCAATCCAGCTCCTCCTCCTCTCCCATATCACTCCCAGACCCATCACTGTTGAACACGGGTCCCCATGAAATCCTCGTCCTCCGTAGGAGCACTAAGTATTTCCCAGATGCGCTTCCTCTGAAGCTCCTCATCGGACTCTGGATCGCGAGTAGCCCTTTTTACTCCCGCTCTCCTCCTCATTTCCCATTTCGTAATCGGAGAAGCCCTCAAACGTCTCGGAATCACTTGGGGCCATAATTATTTCCCTAATGCATTTCTGCTGTTGTTCCCCCTCTGACTCTTGCACAGACCTCTTCTCCCTCCTACCAGTAGTAGGAACGTTACCATCACGCTGAACTACAACAATGGACTCATGTTGTCTCTGAATCTAGTTGCTAGGGTAACTCCAGTGAATCAATGGAACTTACACAGGTAGTGTACTACAGAGGTTGGTATACTCATCTTGGTTGGAAGTCTTTCAACATAGCTTGGATAACCATCTTGGTAGTGTTTTAGTTGTGTTTTCTGCACGATAAGGGGTTGGCCTAGATGGCCCTTGCCATACTTTCAAAGTCTCTGATTCTATCCCAGTTAGAGTGTGGCCCTTGGGTTCCTAAAACTTCTCCCCTCATGTGTGAAGGTGGCAAATTTACATGCTGTAAAAACATGCAAAGAATGATCCAACAGACCAACATGGATTTTCCCATCTGCTCATTCCAGACAACACCATCAATAGCATTTTACATGAGTTGATGTTACTTTTGTGGCTGAATTGAGACAGATAGGGTCTCAATCTGCTGTGTACCATCTAATATAGAGTTGGTTTCATCCTGCCAACAACAGGAGTGAGTCAGCTCCCACAGCAGTGTTTTACAATAGCTCATCCTGCATTTTTTTTTTGCTGAATAATATATTTGTATTGTGTTACTGGCTATAGATTGTGCCTTTGTATTGTTTTAATTGACATTCTTCTCTTATTAGGATCCCTATTTCCATTCTCTTTCAGTGATATGTCTTTTTGTGCATGTCTCATTGTATTGTGAATTGTGCTGCATAAGATGCATATGCACTAAGGATGTAAATCTTTGACATTTTTGTCCTCACATTGAAAGGGTGAATCATTTCTATTGTTTTCTTCCCACTGCTGGAGAAAATGAATATTTCCATGCAATTTCCTTTGCAATTCTCACATCTCAAACTGTTTTGGGAAACTTTTTCCTTTCAGAGATGCATATGGGTTATTGATTTGTGTTTGGTTTTTTTGCACAAAAAGTAGAAGCTAAGAACAATATAATTTTTCACAATATAATCCATGTGTTTCAAAACCATTGTTGCTGCTATTGTGTGCCTTTAAGTCATTTCCAATTTATGGCAGCCCTAAGGGGAACCTATCAGAGAACTTTCTGGGGCTGAGATTGTCTGACTTCCCCAGGGTCACCCAGTGTATTTTCATGGCCAAGCGAAGATTCAACATTACACAAAATTCTCTTTTCCTTATTATTTTTCCCCAACCTAGTTCCCTGAAATTTTAATAGATGTGGCATAAATAATTGCATTTTATTATGCACAACTCTGTGTACTGGAAAGCTAACTTTAAAGTAGTTAGCTATAACCATGGTCACTAAATTAGTTAGTAATATTGTTTCTACAGGAACCCTTGGAAAGGCTCTGACCATTGTGGACACTGAAAGGGAATGACAAGCTCCAGAATGACAAAAAAGGCATATGCAAACATTAATTTGACTTATGCTTGTGTACAACAGTAAAGATATTAGCCAGAATTTGGAGATCTTAGAGTGTAGATTTAGCACTATATTTTCTTTCTATATTTTCTCCTCTGCTTCAACCTCTCTCTCTTTTTCCTGGCTTCTTGCCTTCGATACACACTTTCATGCAAAGCGCTCCCAGCAAGGAGTCATCTGATATTCAGACTTCACGTAGATTAATATACAAATTATGGGTGAATAATGGAATAAAAATACATCTGGCAACGGGAAAAAGTAGATGCATAAAACACCTTTAGGGAGGTGGTCTGATCAGACTCACTGAAGCAAAGGCTCAGAACAAAATTGCAAGGGATAAATTAATAACCAAATCTGTCTATATTCTTTCCTGCCTGCCATGAATAAACATCACAGGTGGCATCCAAGAGATCCAGATGGGTGATGCCAACTGCTGCTTTTGCTAAGAGACTCCTCAGAACATATAAATACCAGCTAAGGTGAGTTCAGAGTGCCTTTGGCAGCTGGGAAATCTCCTTTGGAGAGAGGAAGACCCCAAAGCCTCAGTGTACATGCAGAAGAGATATCATAGTAGTCTGGATCCCATGTGAAAAGCACATACAAGTACACAGAGTACAAAAAAATATGCAGCAGGTTCCAAACATACTTTGAATTGTGACTTTTTAAGCTACACACACACACACAATATTTTTCCTTTGTCAGAGATATGCGAAGAAGAGCAGATTGATGGATCATTTCACCATGAGGTGAGGTCAGGAGCTCGTGACGAGAGGTTCTCCATGGCAGGAAGTTCTCCCCATCGAAAGAATATTAGAGGTGCCCTGTCTAGAAAAATACTTGTCTTCAAACTTTGATAAAACAATTGACTGAAGTCTACAGTGTATACTCATGTATGGGTCAACCTCAAATATAGATGGACAAGTTTAGAGGTCAACGTTATGGATGTTTATATGAACCATAGTTCCATTGAGGGTCATTCCACAGAAGTGGGGCAGTGCCAGAAATTGCCTCAGGGGTCTTGCCACCCTTGACTGCATTTCCAGTCATTCAAAGAGGCCAGAAATAGCACCATGATTGTGAAAGATGGGGTTGGTACTTCTTATAGGTTTTTTCTGGGATGGACTAAACTCTTTTGCTCCTTTACTCAGATAAGAAAATAGTTCCCTTTTTATATAAGAGCTAAGAGAGGGTGTTTCCATCAACTCATGGATAAGTCAACCTAACTAAAATTTCTAGACATATAAATGAGTATATATATATTAAGTATGTTCAAGAGATTCTAGTGGAGGAGAAATATTAGGAAACAGAGATAGATGTGTCTCTCTATAAAGGTTCAATCCTGGAATAATCTAGATTAACTAGATTAATGTTTTTCAAAAATGAGCTGGGTGTCTGTATTATTGAGGGGGGAAATCAATAACCATGGGGGAAAAAAGCCAAAAAAAGCAAAAGGGGAAAACGGAAGTGAAGATAAAATACATTATGTTCCCATTCTGAAGAAAAAATTGCATTATAAATCTTTGTGTACAGCTAAACCAAATAAAGGAGATTTGAGAGAAATGTAATGTAATACTTTCAGCGGTGACAAGTGTCTTCCGTGACAATCATTCTATTAAATCAATCTCTCCAGCCAAAAGAAAGATATAGAAAAATAGAGAGAGAAGAAAAGAGAGAAAGAGAAAGACCTCACAAGTCAATTTCAAGCTGTTTGTGTGATCTGTGGAACAAAACGTGCCGTAAACCTCTCTCTAAACACTGAAATGAAATGAATGATTTAGAGGTCAATAATGTTATCAGGTGATTTCTTTGTTTCCACCTTCTTGGAGGTTCTTTGGTGACTATTTATTTAGAAATGGGTCACTGCTGCAGAGCAGAAATTGTGTTGTTTGGTATCAAGTGGCTTTTCTCTAGGAATTATATATCAAGCTGTCTATCAGAACTAAATCATATGGAAGTTTAAATATGTGTTCCTCATTGCATATTACCTTGCAGGCAGAAAAAAAGGAGTTGAGGAACAGTAATTATATATAATCTTTCATCATCTAAAGAGAAGGACATTATGGAAAGTGCCTGTATGGATATAGGTGGACATCTCAATTATATCATATTCTCTTCTTTATTTTCACATCACTAAGTAGTAAGCACATTTCATGCCTCTGCAGAATTTGTCCAGAAACCTGTGGTGTATAATTAAGGAGAAAAGCAGAATTGTAACATTTTACAATTAGACAATGTCCACATGGTCACTGATTACAGTAAAGTTAGTTGTCCATCCCTGTACTGATATAATCATAGAATCATAGAATCATTGAGTTGGAAGAGACCTCGTGGGTCATCCAGTCCAAACCCCTTGCCAAGACACAGGAAAATGGCATTCAAAGCACCCCTGACAGATGGCCATCCAGCCTCTGCTTAAAAGCCGACAAAGAAGGAGCATCCACCACACTCCAGGGCAGGCAATTCCATTGCTGGACAGCTCTCATAGTCAGGAAGTTCTTCCTAATGTTCAGGTGGAATCTTCTTTTCTGTAGTTTGAAGCCATTGTTCTGCATCCTAATCTCCAGGGCAGCAGAAAACAAGCTTGCTCCCTCCTCCATATGACTTCCCCTCACAAATTTATACATGTCCATCATGTCTCCTCTCAGCCTTCTCTTCTAAAGGCTAAACATGCCCAGCTTTTTAACCTGCTCCTCATAGGGCTTGTTCTCCAGACCCTTGATCATTTTAGTTGCCCTCCTCTGGACACATTCCAGCTTGTCATCACCTTCCTTCAATTGGACACAATGCTCCAGATGTGATCATAGTTTCTTCATAGTTTCTTAGGCATAGAAACTCATCCCATGGGGAGGGGGGAGTGTCATATTACCATGGTGTTTAGTACTGTTGTGTTAAAAAGCAAATCATTTCATTTATCAATACCCATCACACAATGTTGTTTCTTGTCTTTTCTCCCAAAATTATCAGTTTTCAGATTTAGCACGCGAGGCGTCATTCTTAAGGCAGCCCCATGTCTCTTCACGGGCCCTTCTGCTTCCCCTTCCAATGCCCCTACTCCCGAAGAGACAGAAGATACCATTCTAAGACAGACCTCACATCTCTCCATGGGCTCTTCTGTTTTCCCTCCCAATGCGCCTACTCCCAAGAAGACAGGAGATATCATTCTTAAGGCAGATCTCATTTCTTCATGGGATCTTCTGTTCTCCCTCTCAGTTTATTTTTTCTGAATCTCTACCTCTAGTTTTTTTTTAAAAAAAGAGGAAAGAAAAGGCAGGAAAAGTGCAATTCCAATAGGTTAGAAATCAAGTGAAAGCAAAGTAATGATCTCCTGAAGTAGCACAATTTCTACTGAATACATTGAATGCAAGGATCAGGCAGCTCGAATTTATGAGACTATTAGGACATCACTGCTTCATAGGGCATTGTCCATAGGAACATCAATTTCCCCATTTCACCAGATTGATTCAGTGTGAATGAATCTGACAGTTCCCCACATGTTTTTCATCATTTTTTCCTGTTTCCTAACAATTGTTGAGCTCAGAAGATGATTTCTATCCATCCGGAGGAAGGTGAAAACTTGGCTCTTTGACTTGGCTCTTCAAACACGTTCCGGAGGAAGGTGAAGACTTGGCTCTTCGAACAAGCGTTTGGCTAATCAGTGCAATGGAATATAGGAACACGGTTCATTCGAACATAGGAATATGGAACAAAGGATTACGAGAAAGGATTCTGATTTGTTGTTGAGGCAATATGATTATGATAATGATACTGTCTTGTGATTTTGTATTATGTAAACCGCTTTGAGTCGCCTAAGGGCTGAGAAAAGCGGTATAGAAGTAAAGTAAATAAATAATAAATAAATAAATCTCTCTCCCCCCCCCCCCCCCATTTCAACACTTCCTTAACAAAGCTTAATGGGGGAGTCTCCCTGCATTGTGTGATGGTTCCGTTGTACTTTGTGTTTTTGAAGTGTTTAGAGTGTTTAGAGACTACATAGACATTGTATTGTCGAAGGCTTTTATGGCCAGAATCACTGGGTTGTCGTAGGTTTTTTCAGGCTATATGGCCATGTTCTAGAGGCATTTTCTCCTGATGTTTCGCCTGCATTTATGGCAAGCATCCTCAGAGGTAGTGAGGTCTGTTGGAACTAGGAAAAAGGGTTTATATATCTGTGGAATGACCAGGGCATTGATCCCCTTTTGAATAAATATCATTTGTTTTATAAGATTTAGTTTTACTTGTCACTAATCAAAACTTGACAGACACTTTTGAACTGGAGTGCTGGGGGAAAATTCTGAGAGTGCCTTGGACCACAAGAAGATCAAATCAGTCCATACTCCAGGAAATAAAGCCCAACTGCTCACTGGAGGGAAGCGTATGAGAGGCAAAGATGAAGTCCTTTGGCTACATAATAAGAAGATAGGAAAGCTTGGAGAAGACAATGATGTTGGGGAAAATTGAAGGAAAAAGGCAGAGGGGTAGATCAATGGCAAGATGGATGGATGGTATTCTTGAAGTGACTGGCTTGACTTTGAAGGAACTGAGGGTAACCATGGCCGACAGAAAGCTCTGGCATGGGCTGGTCTATGAGATTGCAAAGAGTCAGAAGCGACTGAACAAATAAACAACAGCTATCAAAACCCAAATGTTCACTCAGGGTTTGTGCAGTGGTCTATCCAATGCAATTTTCTGAATCAGAACCCCAAATAACCAAACTGGATCTAAAGTTGACCAAAAACCAATTTGTAACCCTTTTGGTACTAATGTTGGAGAGTGGTCCCTAGTAAAAGTCAAAGTAGTCCCTAGTCAAATGGTCCCTGGTTTAAAAAAAAGGTTGGGAACCACTGCTCTAGCCTGAGAGAATATTATATCAAATGACTTTTGGGGTTCTTCCAACTCTATACATTAATGGTTCTATAATTACATGAAATAAACAAACAATAATACTTGGAAAGGCCAACTATGGTTCTGGGCATATGGTTCTGGGCATAACAGTAGGATATGTGACATGTGCGTGCCATAAATGCCTCTCATTTTCTTGGTCTTCTTCTCTATTTGAAAATGTCCAGTGAGGCACTTTTAATGGCAGGTCATGAATCTGGCACTTGAACACAAATGTTTGTTACTTATAATCAGAAGTGACATGATAGCAGAAAGGATTTTAACCTCCCCCCGCCCCCTCGATCTTGTTAGCTAAATGTAATAAATTGGAAGGGAGGTATTTGAGTCGCCTAAGGAATGTCCAAGCCTTGTTTACAGTCCCTAGGCTCTAAGTGAAATTTTTAATTAAAAAGAAGAGTTGTCTTATCCTGTTTAGGTGATGTCAGTATTCCCACCCCTCAGAAAGTTTGAAGCCTCCAGCTGCTGATGAGTAATTAAGTACATTCAAGGGAGACTTGTTTGAGTTTATCTAGAAATGACGGGTGATAGTTATGAGTTTCCTTCATTTATTGTTACAAGAACTTTTTATTCTCTTTCTTATCACTGTGTGAACGATATCAAGCATAGATAGATGGATGGATGGCTACAGATAGATAATGACTCATGCAACCAAATCCTTAACCTTCTCTAACTTTTATGTTGTCTTTGGAAGTCTAAGGAATTTTCTGTTGATTTTTTGAATTGGAAGTATAGGATAAGTATCGCTTATCTGAAATGCATTGGAACAAGAAGATTTCAGACTTTTAGGGTTTTGGAATACCTGTATTTGCATATACAAACATAATTAGAAATCTGGGGTACATGTACAGTATAGAATTACTGCAGTTTGATTCCACTTTAACCATCATAGTTCTATGGTATGGAATTGTGAGATTTCTAGTTTGGTGAAGTACCAGCATTCTTTGGCAGAGAAGGCTAAAAAACCTTACAGAACCACAACTAACATGATTCCCATAGCATTGAGCCACGGCAGCTAAAGTGGTGCATCTATTCTACAGTCAAATTGCACTCTTGGAGATAAGACCCAAGTCTAAAGGTGAAATTAATTTATACTTCATATACGCCTTATACATGTATTTTGAGGGCAATTTTATAAACAATATTTTCCACAATTTTGTATACACTAAACCAGGGGTCCTCAAACTACTTAAACAGAGGGTCAGGTCACAATCCCTCAAACTGTTGGAGGGCCAGATTATAATTTGGAGAAAAAAAAACATGAATAAATACATATGTACACTGCACATATCTTATTTGTTGTGAAAAAAACACTTAAAACAATACAACAATTAAAATGAAGAACAATTTTAACAAATATAAACTTATTAGTATTTCAATGGGAAGTGTGGCCTGCTTTTGGCTGATGAGATAGGATTGTTGTTGTGTGCTTTCAAGTCATTTCAGACTTAGGTTGACCCTGAGCAAGGACTGGGTAAAGGTCCTTGGAGGGCCATATCCGGCCCACGGGCCTTAGTTTGGGGACCCCTTGCACTAAACCATCAGAAAGCAAAGGCATCATTTCTTAGCCACCCATGTCGACAATTTTGAATTTTGAATCATGGCATCCAGGTAAGAGATGTTTAACCTATATTCAAGTCTTAGTGTTGAATTATTATTATTATTATTATTATTATTATTATTATTATGTAATAAATATTGAAAAATGTTCTGTTCCTGGTTTGAAAATATAATTTCCTGTTTAAACGTGTGGTACTTACTTCAAAAGTAGTTGTTGTACTCCAGAAACTTCATTTTTGTTTTTATCATAATCCTAACTCCCAAACTTTGCATTTTTCCTTAATTAAAACATGCCATTTTTAACTTTCCTTCATTTTTGTTTTTTATCCTCATCTGAAATCCATTTTTTGTAATTTTCCTTAATAAAAACATGCAATTTTCAACTTTCTAAAATAAAGTTTTTGCAGAATAATAATTATATATTTCTAACCTGCCCTATCTCCCCGAGGGGACACATGGTGGTTTAATAAATGTTTGCATGTTTGTTTATAATAGAAGTAATTAGGAAATGACATTTACCACTCAGGAACATGGTGTTATTATCATTGGAATAATAGATTTATTAGCTATTTAAGCCCTGACTTGAACTGCCCCCCCCCCCCCCCATCAAGAAATTGTGACAGCAGTTCTGCTTCCAATGGTCACAATCTCATTCGTTGGAAAGTGGGGAATGGAAACAGCCTCCGCTGAAGATTTAAGAGACAAAGCAAGTACATAGGGTTATTCAGATAGTTTTAAAGAATGCACAATAATGTGTGAATTTTGTGAAGAATGAATCTTAAACTGAGAATTTTAAAATTCTGTACAGAAAGATGTTTTTTTCACACCCTTATTTCAGAAAAGAGTTCATTTCTAGTACATACTACATAACTCACCCCTCCCAGCTTTTTCTGCCAAAATAAGTCCTTTGTTGGACCGTCATTCCTCTTTTCTATGTGAATTATGTGTGTTTGTCTGAGGATGTATGTGAATAAACAATTGTAGCTTCTCTTCTTATATCTCATTTACCCTTTAGTAAGGTGACCTACTCTCTAAGGCTGAGTAGATCAACAGAATTGTCACAAGGAGGTTTATTTATTCATTTTGGTGGCTTCCTAATGCCTAACAAAAGGAAGGACAAATCTGTAGGAAAGAAAGGATGTCCCAGAGCTATGTTTTCTACTGAAGTTAATTTGGTACTCCAAATCAATGACACATTAGCCAATTAACACTCAACCTCAAATGTAAGCAATTCCCTCCATTGTGCATTCTCTCTTTCTAAAATTCATTCTACAATAAATGGCAGCTCCCCTATCTTCCGCAACACAACACCATTATAACTTGACTTATATGCTTCATAGGACTTGAATAAATTGACACCACTTTCCGCAAAATAATGGTATTTTGTTCACTAACAAAAATGCACAATAACAGTTTCTTTGTCAGGCAAAAATGTGAAAAAATCATATAGGAAAACAAAAGTGACCAATGTCAGAGTCATGGGTACATTTCATCTCAGATGTTCTTCTGTTTATTTATTATTTATTTAAAACATTTATACCCCATCCTTCTCAACCTCCATAGAGGGACTCAGAGCAGCTTCCAAACAGGCAATAATTCAATGCCAAACATAATATAAAACACATAATAAATACATCCACAAAATTGAAATAAATCTAAATATACATTAAGAACCTGCTCACCAAATTAAAATCACTAGAATTAAAATAATCATCCAAAGAAGTCCAAGTCTGGTCCAATAAAGCCTTTCCCAGTAAACAAACTATTCTATGAATGCTTGATCTCAAAACCAGGATTTAAGCTTCTTCTATTGCCATTCAAGATGATCTAGAGAAGTTTCAATAGAGGCAGAAATCACTTCCATTCATGGCCATGTGGGGACCAAAGGCAAAAAGCAATAAAAAAGAGGCAATAACATTTTTTAAAAAATCAATATAACCATAATCCCAGTTGATACTATTACTAAAGAGACAAAGGAAAAGGAAATTGAAAGATTACATTGGTGCCCAGGAGGACACTGACCACACATTAAAACAAGACTTTTTGTCAACCATAGGCAATTGGAATGAAAAGTAGAAAACTGAGCAAAATCAAAGATTGTAGAGAAGCTTGGCCTAGGGTCAAGAAATGGAGCAAGAGGGCAAGCAACTGCATTTGGTGACATCAACAGTTTGTTCATTCCAGATGCATTCTTCAGACAACTCAAGAGGCAACATGAATATTCTCTGATGGCCAATACAGAAATCAAATAGCCTATGCATTTGGAAGATGGAGAAGTTCTATTCTCTCTACAAAAAACAAGAGCGTATTAGGGTATAGAGCATGAAATGTTAATATCAGGGAGAAAAAGAAGCTATCATTGTACTGAAATAGAAACAAAATAACCTCTCAAGCAGGTGTTTTGGACATCAGTTCCCACAGTTCCGAACAGCTGGTAAGATGACTGGGATTTATGTGACATGAAGTTCAAAACATTTGGAAGAGAACAGCTTAAGAAACACTGCTCTAAAGAATTAAAACATTATATTAAAAATTGACTTGGAGCTAGAAGAGCTCTGGACTGAAGTCAAATAGGATTCAAACCAAAGAACATGGTACTCCAAGCCTGGAGAGTTATTTTGCAATCTAAAATGGTCAAAGAAGGAAGACTTAAAGCCAGAAGGAAAGTAGGCAAGCAGGAATGGAAAAATGTCTGGTTGCATCCCCACAAGCATTTCTTTTTTTAAAAAAAAATCCTAAATATGTTGTTTCTCAGGGAGTCTATTCCACAATTGACTGGCTCTTATCGCCAAGTTCTTTCTGATATTTAGTCAGATTTTATTTTCAAATTCATATGCATAGGTTCTAACATCTGAAACAAAATAAAATAAGCTTGTTTCATCTTCTGTGTGGCAGACTGTGCCACAACCCTTCTCCACGGTGGCCTCACAAGTCCATCCCCCTTTAACCTCGCACAATGAATTTGGTTCTTCTCCATGTGATCTTTAAAGTGGAAAAGTAGCTGCCATTTTGGGCCTACCATTCATATGAATTTACTCAATGCTTTCTTTCACAGAATCAGATAGTTTTGTACTATAAGCTGTTCAACAGCCTTTGCTGGTGATCATTTATTCTATAGATGTGAGAAAGCCCTTTGGGAGATGTCTGTGTTCACTTTTGTAGATGAAGCTATGGACTGGTGACAGTTCTGTTCATTGTCATCTATCCCTTTTGGGGACAGGTTTTATTGTTTATTTATTTATTTACAGTATTTATATTCCACCCTTCTTACCCTGCAGGGGATTCAGGGTGGATCACAATGCACATACACATGTCAAACATTCAATGCCACAAACACACAACATATACAGACAGAAACACAGCTTTAACTTTCCAGCTTCATGAGGGTATGCTCGAATTCTGGCCACCGGGGGAGCTGTTGCTTCACCATCCACTTGTGACACCAAAGGAGTACGTCCTCATTCTTTTGCACACTGCTGGATATTTTTATGGCATCGTAAATTAGTTAAATTTAGCCTCCCCGCATTAAGTGGTACCTAAATTTCCCACTTGACAGATGTAACTGTTTTTCGGGCTGCAAAGGTTGACAGCAAGCTAGCTTGTACTACTCCTAACTTTAACCTGGCCAGAGCTTATCCAAAATGTATTTCAGTGTTGACTCTTTCAAATCCCAAAGTCAACACAGAACACAACTTTGTTGAGTTCCTTATGACCACAGGCCAAAAGCACTGAGATTGGTTTTTGAAACTTGCATGGCATAGCTAGATTATGAGAAACTTCAGAAAGAAACAGGCAGTGAGTACCTGTGTAAAAATAAACAGAACATGAGCAAAGGAAGACAAAACCAGCAGAAGAGCAATCAGTGAAGACATAATTAACCAAAGGAATCTAGCTATGGAGAGAGGATGAGAAGGAATCCTGTCTCTAAATTTTCCTCCAGTCTCTAAATTTCCACAATTGAAGATAGTAAAAAAAATGCTCAAGCTTAACTTGCATCTTACATGTTTTATTCCATTGGTCATTTTGTCTGCTGCTTTTCTGTGGGTACTTCAACTATTTCTAATGCTCAATGTCATGTATTTGAGGACTGAAGAAAATGTATTTGGAGGCCAATAAACTAAATCAAAAAATCCCTGCCTTTTTTCACATCAGGGTTAAGAAAGTGCAGCACTGACGGAAACATCTTTTCAACCCCTGAGACACTCCAAGACTTTGTGGGCTGTGCAAGGAACTCAAGGGACAGGGAAGAAGTTTCCTGAAGCTGACCTTTGGTTTTTAAAAACAGCTATTTTAAAATGTTAAATACTGCAATCTATTTAAATTATCTATTTAAAATTGAATTGCTGCTCTTTATATTCTTCTATTGGTAACCAACAATTTCTATTCTGTCGAAGGCTTTCATGGCTGGAATCACTGGGTTGTTGTAGGTTTTTCCGGGCTATATGGCCATGTTCTGGAGGCAATTTTTTCTCCTGAAGTTTCGCCTGCATCTATAGCAAGCATCCTCAGAGGGAGTGAGGTCTGACCATAGATGCTTGCCATAGATGCAGGCGAAACGTCAGGAGAAAAATTGCCTCCAGAACATGGCCATATAGCCCGGAAAAACCTACAACAACCCAATTTCTATTCTGATAAACTTTAGAGAACTGCAGATTTCAGAAGAAAGGACTTGTATGTGTGTGCTATATTGAGTTAATTCCACTGTCAGGAATTAGAACTGGGCAGTTCAATAAAAGACTACCATTACTTTACCAGTCAGGGGACTCAGCAAAATAACCAATGTATATTGAAACTGATGCATAACAGACCCAATGTACATCAGCCCCCTTGTATATCAGTTCCATTATGCATCAGGACATAGCAATGTTTTATGGCTGCTACACCTGCCATGGAACTCACTAAGCATTTGGTGGGTTGCTGTGAATGGCTGTCAAGTTGTTTTTTGCCTTGGTGACTCATTCCTTGTCCAAGGCTGACCTTGCCTGGAGCAACTACTTCTTCAAGGGTATAAAAGAGAGTTCCTGTAAAGAATGAGTCTTTATGAACAGCAGATCTATTCTGCCCAGGTCTGTAGTGTCTGAAAATCATTACCGACAGATGGCTGTTCAGTGGCCTGTGTGAAAAGTGCTCTTTTGGTCTCAGTCCAGTAGCTGGTGAACAGGTATCTGCATTGTACTTGGCACTTCCGAGCACTTCTGTTGACAGCCTCTGTGGAGAGGCCAAAGAATAAATGGCTAGCCGAGTTGAAATTGTCCTCTTATTGCTCCAGGAAAGGCTTGAGGCTTCTTGGCAGGTTGGAATGAAAATATCTGTTTTGCTGCTGTCTCAGCTGTGTTTTAATACAAACTCAACAACATGATCTTAACTATCCAGCACACTAACAAATATATTTAGGTTTAGGATTTATAGAAGTGATAGACAAAGATAGTCATTGTTTCATACAGGAATGGTGGTACAACCTTGAGGCCACATGAGTCAGCTGTCACAAGGATGAAATTTTGGGTATCATCAAAGAGTAGCAAACCACTGGTTATTTAAAGTATCATGATTATGATCCCAACCTCCACACTCTTTCCATCAAGGTAGAGGGATTTTCTGGCACATATACCAATATGAACCAACTGTTCCTGGGTATTATTTGGAGAGAGGAGAGGGAGCCCATTTGCTACTCTGCCTCTGGAAAGAAAATATTTTGGGCCAAGTTGTCTAATAGCTATTCATACTCAAATGAAGTATGCATAGGGGAAGCTAATATTGATGTATATCAGGGGTCCTCAAACTAAGGGCCGAGGGCTGAATATGACCCTCCAAGGTCATTTACCTGGGCCTTGCTCAGGGTCAACCTAAGTCTTGAAAGGACACAACAACAACAACAACAACAACAACAACAACAACAATCTTATCTCATCAGCCAAAAACAGGCCCATACTTCCCATTGAAATATATAACATTCAAGCCCCCCCCCCCCCCCCCAGCTACATGCCTGCCCCCTTGGTATTCATTGGGGTTTGGTTCCAGGATTCCCCATAGTTACCAAATTCTATGAATGCTCAAGTCCCGTATATACAATGTCACCCCATGTTTAAAAAAGCAAATTTAAGATGGTTGAATCATTACACAATCCCATTCTGAAAGATTTGTCATTTCTTCCTTGTTCCTTTTAAAATCAGCAGGATACCTTTTCTAACAGAACAGCTGGTCTCATCGTCTTTTCTACCTTAATCCAAACCTGTGAAGTGGAAGGGATGGTGTTCCTCTATAAGTGATAAAGGGCCTAGACAGCAATCACTGCTACTGTGGAAAGTGAATTCTGGATGTGACAAGGCTGCACAGAGGTTATGCATCAACTTTATATACTCTCCATTAGTGGTTGGAGATACTTGCACTGATAGGTTCAAATAGTGGCTATTTATTTCCAGATGTGACAGCAACTCTACTCTCACCCCGAAGAAAAGCTCTTCTTTGTCAACAGGCAAAGAAGCTGGTGCATTTGTTCCTTCCCCCCACACTGACTTGCCAAGCACCTCTAGAAATACCTTTTCTCAAAAGACCTTTAGACTCTAAAGCATTTACATGCATGGCTCAGACTGTTTAGCACATTACACATGTTCAATCGAATTAAAAAATGTATCAAAAGTCATTACAAAATTAGAGGGCACTGGTGTTTTGTTTCTAAAGGTATAGTAACAAAAGTTTTACTAACAAGTGTAACAACATTTTTTTCCTTATTTTGTTATAGTAATTGTGCAAGCGGGGAAACTTTCTCCCTCGTTTTCACAGCTATTGGGGTGAAACTTGCTACAATGGTAGAACACATTTACCATTGTAACTCATCAAGTTTTAGAACGTTTCACTTATTTTTGGGGAAATTTCAATTTTATAAACAACATTAAAAACACTACAAGAGCAATCTACTTGAATCTTCTGTACAATGTCACAAGATAGCAGGGGATCATCCCCCCTCCCCACCAACTCTCAGAAATATTTTTGTTTATTTATTTATTTCTTGTACTTCTACCCCGCCCTTCTCAAACCCCGAGGGGGGACTCAGGGCGACTTACAGAAGGCACAATTCGATGCCAGCACAACAACAAGGTAAAAAATAAAACATATATAAACAGTAGTTAAAACAATTAAAAACAATCCATTATACATCACATTCCCTAAAAACCAATCTAATACTCAACGTTTGCCAGCTCAGAGTCTGTGAATTCAGTTCCACATTGTCAAATCCATCAGTTCTAGTCATCGCTTGTCCTTTGTCTATGTGCCAGATTCCCCAAAAGCCTGGTCCCAAATCCATGTTTTTAATTTCCTTCTAAAGGAGAGAAGGTATGTTGATGACCTAATTTCCCCGGGGAGTGAATTCCATAGGTGAGCGGCCACCACCGAGAAGGCCCTGCTCCTCGTCCCCACCAACCTCACTTGTGAAAGAGGCGGGGCCGAGAGCAGGGCCTCCCCAGAAGATCTTAAACTCCGAGGTGGGACATAGAAGGATGTAGAAGGACATAGAAGGAGATGCGTGACAGATATTAATATTTCTACTGATTTTAGGATTTTTTTAAAAAGTTTTGACAAAAACTTTTTTTAAACAAAAAGCCACAAGAGCTATCTCGTTGAATGTTTTTCATATTAACCAATAGAACTTCCATTTAGGGATTTCTTCCCAGCCCAGCATAGACATTTACTAACTAGAAGTATCAGTCAGTCTTCCTCTTTGCAAATTCAACAATTTAACTCTATATGACTGCTGCTGTGAAGGGAAAATAGCTATCCCCTATCCTGATTGGGGCTTTTTGATGCTGAACAGAATTCTAGAAAATGAAGTTTAGGGCAGGGCTTTTTGAATTGCCTAGCAAAGGGCTGCTCACCTTCCCAAACTACATTTCCCAGACTGCTGTGCTTTCTTAGTCTCTTTCCCAGGGAATTCTGCTTTCTCCTTGCTGCTTCCCTCTTCATGGTGAGAGGTCATTAATTTAAAGAGGAAAGTCTGCCTTTTTGGCCTGGCTTTGCTTCTTTGTGCTGAAATTAAGCTTTTAAACAAGAGGTTGGAGGGCCATCTGTCAGGGGTGATTTGAATGCAATATTCCTGCTTCTTGGCAGGGGGTTGGACTGGATGGCCTGTGAGGTCTCTTCCAACTCTTTGATTCTATGATTCTATGAAAATGAAACTGTTTTTGGGAGGCTTACAAGATTTACAAAACACAAACAAAAATTATTGATTAAGTTATGATTCTTAAGATTTTGGCATGGATATAATGTTATAAGTACGAATTTAACAAATTTGATACTACTTACAATGACTAACAAAAAGCAGTGCATACCCCTAGCACATATTGGTCATCCATTCATGCTCTTTATTTGCCCTCTTCCGTACTCATAAATTAAGTGAATATTTTGTTTGATACAAAATGTCTACATTCAGATTAAGGTTGTCGAAATTGAATGGTTCAAATGGTACCACTGAACACTGATGAAAGTGAGGTTGTTAACAGACATGCATTGTATGTGGATGTGCATGGACATGCATACACAATACTCATTCACAATACTCATAGTATGGATTCACTTGTGCAACATTGCCCCTGAAAACAAGGGTTGTATAGCACAATTAATGCAACACTTACCATGTTAATTGTACATTAATTGTACAATTCTGACATTGTGACCTCTGTTCTATTACTAGTCCCAAGTGATTCCTTTGGATAAATGTTGCCAATAACAGCATAGAAAAGACCTGAAGACTCATAACAAGTCAATCTTTGGATCAAACATTCCCTAATCATGGCATCTAGCTCTAGCTGCTACATTTGACTTACCTTCCAGTTTCCACACTAGTCAAGAGTAATGAATCCTAATCACAGTCCATGAGATAGCAGAGGAGTTTTGGTGGGAAGTGGTGGCAGAAACAGGCAGCCAATCAGCCTCTGTAGTGGCTGCCAATTCATTCTCAGTTGGATCGTCATTCCTCACAGGGTTGCTCCAAACTGATGTTCATGATGATGTGGGATCCAATACCACTACAGTTCCTGTTCAACTTAAAGTAACTATGGAACTTGCACCAGTAGTTCCCCCAGCTACTCTTGAGTAGTTCCACCAGCTGGCAAGTCAAGACGATCAAATCATTCCCTCCTTCATATTGCTTTGCCAAGCAAAAATGAGAGTCATACTTTTAAGACACACACAGTCCTGGTACTGTACAAACAACAGTTCCAAATAGATTCCAACTAGAGCAGTGATAAGGATACTAGAGACAAAGTTGAAGTACTTTGGCCACATCATGACAAGACAGCAAAGCCTAGAGAAGACAATTATGCTGGGGAATGTGGAAGGCAAAAGGAAGAGGGGCCGACCAAGGGCAAGATGGATGGATGGCATCCTTGAAGTGACTGGACTGACCTTGAAGGAGCTGGGGGTGGTGACGGCCGACAGGGAGCTCTGGCTTGGGCTGGTCCGTGAGGCCACAAAGAGTCGGAGACGACTGAACGAATGAACAACAACAAGAGCAGTGATATTACTTCCTCTTTGTTCCATGCGTGGTCAGGTGCAGTTCAGTTTCATACTGAGGTGATGAGCCAAAGTGAAGTAGATGTAAGTAACATCAGGGTCAGATCCATATCCTCCTTAATACTACTTAATTCCCTATCAGTTGTTTCCTGTCTTTTTTGCCTCATTGAATTCCCATTTATTTTCAAATCTCATCTAAGAAATGTGTCTTTTGTCCTTTGCCCTTTATATCTTGATTTTCCTCAACTCTGCTTATTTCCATTTAAATTTATTTTTGAAAGTTTGGTTCTTTAACACTGTGGCACACTTGACAAAAAATGCTATTATTCTCAGTGAGAACAATGCATAACATTACATTTTACAACATCGAGGTAAAATAGGTTCCCTGGTATGTTGGATATTTGTCTTCATTGCAGATTCTCTCCATCATTAACTGAAACCTTTGACGCCAATGATGATATTCCTCAGAAAATGCAGTTCCTTAAATTATTTTGGTTTCCTACTCAATTTATTTGTGTCTGAAAGAATGCATGATTCCCTGAGGCAGAAAACCACATAGGAAGCTATTGGTTCTCCATTTTGCCTTTCTAATGTTTAAATATATTCTTGCTTTTCTCAAATTGAGAACAATGAAATAATAACAATACGGATAACCCAGATGGCTGTCTATTCTGTTGACAATTTCACACATTCATTCAAAATTGGTACTTTTACAGTGTACATGCACCCTTAAGTTCTTCTGGGCCTTGGTCAAAATGTTGTCTATACTGTTTTGGGATGGGGACAGGCAGTTGTAGAACCCATATACCCTATATATTAGGGCTGGGCGGTTTCGTTTCGTTAATTCGTAATTCGTTAATAATTCGTTAATTTTCTTGATTACGAAGCGATAAAAAACCATTCTGGAGCAATTTTTTTAAAAAACGAATTTTTAAATACATTTTGTAAATGCTTCGTAATTCGTTATGTATTCGTTTCGTTATCGTTTTGAGGTCATTTCGTTATTATTTCCGCATGTCTGGGGCAAGTTTTATAGTTGATTTTTGTTTAATTAGTGAAAAAAATTTATAATATCACACCAACAGTCAACAACAGAGGGAGAGGGAAGCTTCAGAAGTTCCCCCTGTCCCATTTGGAGGTTTTTTTAGCGTATTTCACGGTCGCGTCCGCCATTAACAAATCGATTCGTTATTGTTTCGGAAATCGTTTCGTTAATGTTTTGTAATTTTTTCACATTTACGAAATTTCGTAAATATCGAACTTTTTAAAAGGAAAATTTTGTAATTATTTTAAATAACGAAACGCAAAACCCCCTAAAAAACGAATCGATTTTAGAAACAAATTTTTCCGTTGTTACCCAGGCCTACTATATATTCATGTATAAATCCAGACATTTTGGTTAAGAAAAGCAGCACAAAAATCCTGGATTGACTTATCCATAAGTTAATGTGAGTATTGTATCTTAACTTATTTTTTAAAAGGAACCATCTCCTGATCTGAGTACAGTGGTGAAAAACAGGAGTTTAGTCCATTCTGGGAGTGCCTAAAAGAAACCCCAATCTCTTATGCTATCTCCACGATGGAACAATTTCTGGAATTTTTGAATGCTTGGACTGGGAAGTTACGGTAGCAGCCAAGGGTTGCTGCTCCCTGTGACATTATTGCTAATTTGCCCTCTCTGTGGATTTACCCTTGACTTATCCATGGGTCATATTGAAATCCATAATTTTGACCTCTAAACCTGCCATTGGCTTATACTTGAAATTGACTTATACGTGAATATAAATGATAAGCTCCAAAGTAAGAAAAATAGAGAATTTGTTGGCAAAATCAATTGCTTGCTGATCACTTATGAAAATGTTAAATTAAAGTAGTTCTTTAGTTCTTTGGAAAGTATTGAACCAAAAAATGCAACTATATAGGTTTCTGGATGTGATGAGGAATGGCTGTTCCTCCTAGTGTGATTAGACGTCACTACAGTAATCAAAAAGAGGAAATTTAATTTTAAAAGCAATCTCTAATTTAATTTCATTTACATGAGAAGTTGGAAAAAACAACTATAACATTCATACGGAGCTGGTATTAAGCTGAAGTGCAAAGCCTATACTAAATGTCTTACTAGTAATAAGCTGAAAATGTATGTGCAGGATTTTATTCCATGATGCCACTTTGTCTTTTTCTTGGGTTATGTTTGGGGGAGAAGGAAATAGCTGCATGATTTTTCAAAAACCTTATTTTTGAATCCAGCCCACCCCAAACCATTTTCCTACTTTCTTTTTCTTCTTCTCTGTTAATCTCATCTCCTTTATTTATTTATTTACAGGATTTATATTCTGCCCTTCTCACCTCAAAGGAGACTCAGGGTGGATCACAGAACACATACACGGCAAACATCCAATGCCGATTAAACAATGACAAGAGAGACAACAGGTAGAGGTATATGTATAGGTTTTCCCATCTTTTTGGCATCTTTGGAGACTGTGCTCAGTTTCAACCACAGAGGGATGCTGTTGCTCCATCTCCTTGCTGAAGAGCTTTTCTTTGTTTCTAAACTTCCTCCTTTTTCTAATTGAATACTGTGCCTAAAATACCTCCCCACTTTAATGCTGCTCCTATTTATCTACTCACATTTGTTTTCAAATTGTTCAGTTGGCAGAAGCAGGGGAGAAGGTCAGTTGCTCACTCTGGCCCGGGCTTCAAAATATCAGCCTTCTGGTTGGGAAGATTTGTTGTAGCTTGGTTTAGCTGTGCTAAAGCTTTCCAATTTCCTTAGTGAACTGACCACTGTGTGAATCAAAGCAAAATGAACATTAGAAGGGCCTTCTTGACATTACATGTAGTTTGGCAATAGAACCAATTTCCAGAGGAGGTGAAGTGGTTTTCTTCTCTGGATATCTTCAGGAAGAGACTAGAGTTACCAGCTGAGAATGCTCTAGGGTGGATACTGCAATAAACTTGGGTGACCAGGTATCTATAGGATCCCTTCCAACTCTATGGTTCTATGATAGCTTAATTGACTTTACTTTGTCAGTTTCCATCACTGCCCATGAACTATTTATGTATTTATTTATTTATTATTTGAACTTATATGCCACCACTCCCCTGGGGCTCAGAGCGGCTTACAAGAACAGGCCAAAATCGAACACAATTTTGAAACAATTTAAAACAATTTAAAAACAGCAATATCAGAGATCAAAGGCCCGTTGAAACAGATGTGTCTTACATGCCCTGTGGAAAGCTGATAAGTCCCGCAAGGCACAGACTTCAGGTGGCAGAGTATTCCAGAGTGATGGTGCCACTGCTGTAAAGGCTCTGCGTCTGGTTGCTGTTAGATGCAAGGTCTTGACACTGGGAATTTCCAATAGATCTTGGTCCTCAGAACAGAGGGATCTCTGGGGTTGGTAGGGGGTGAGGCGGTCCCTCAGGTACATCGGCCCCAGACCATGCAAGGCCTTAAAGGTGAGTACCATCACTTTGAAAGTGATCCAGTGCTCAATTGGTAACCAATGCAGCTGTAGTAAGATTGGTGATATGTGGCTTCTCATTGGAATTCCCGCAAGAAGCCGAGCAGCTGCATTTTGTACCAACTTGAGCTTCCAAATCACCGACAGAGAAAGGCCAATGTAGAGGGTGTTATAGTAGTCCAGTCTTGAGATGACCGTGGCCTAGATCACCATAGCTAGGTCGTCCCTGGACAAGTAGGAGGCCAGCCGTCTAGCCTGCCGCAGATGAAAAAAGGTGGTTCTGCTAACGGCGGAGACCTGGGCCTCCATCGTCAGCAGAGGGTCCAAAAGGACTCCCCGACTCTTTACCAATGATGACGGGCGTAGCGCCTCGCCATCCAGGGTAGGCAGCTGGATATCCCCACTGCTCGGTTGACCCAGCCATAGGATCTCCATCTTTTCTGGGTTCACCCTCAACCTGCTGATGATTAATTATGCTGACCAGGACATGCTAACAATGGTTTCTTAGGAAGGTCATTTAAAAAGTATTCAACTAATTTCTTAAATAAATCCTTCTCTTGGTTGTGTCTTTTAAACATCTTCAGGCACACAGTGGGCCATCAGCATTCAGAAGCCCGTCACTAATGTAAAAGTTTGCTTGTAATGAAGCATGATAATTTACCTTTGCTTTATCCATTGATTAGCCAAGCACACATTGATGTAATTTTGCCTTGATTAGTTAAAACACACACCACCACCTAGTTAAAATGTTTCACATGGTTGACAGAATGTACTAGTAGTTAAGTTCGCTATACGGGGGCCAATTAAACTGAGAGTGATAGCTGGGAGTTAATGACAGACAGGGGCCAAGGAACAAAAAGGGAAAGCAGAAGGTAAATGAGGAAAGCTAAGCTACATAATTAATTAATGTCAACATAGTGGTTATTACATGTGCAGATGCTGTGAATCTACAGTGAGCCAAGGAAATCATTTTTAAAAACAAAAGGGCAATGCTCCTTACCTCTTTTGTCAGCAGAGCCAAAAGCTATCAATGAATGACCTGAATTCTTTTGCTAGTCTTACCTAAAGTAAACCCAATGAATCAATAGGATTTACCTATATGTTTGCTTTGTGATTGGGTGCATTCAAGTTATTTCTGGAATATGGGCCCAGAGTGTGTGACTCACACAAGGTATCCCAGTTGGTTTCCATGGCCAAACAAATTTGAATGCTGGTCTCCATAGTTACAGGCCAATGATCAAACCACTACACGACACTGGTTCTCACCCTGGCTACTATTCAGAAATTCAATGAATGGATCTGCTCCAGTAGTGACTTACCACTGGGATTACAGCCTAGATTTCCAATGCCACAGAAGGAATGAGAGCGGAAGCTTCTCAAATACCCCGAAGTGGACAATCAGATCTTGTGATCACACTTTATGGCTCAAAAAGTCAAAGCATTGGAAATTAGCATGGCAATCATCAAATCCGATCCCTAGTGCAATACCGGCTGTGTGATGTAGGACACAATATGAACTTCTCTGACAACTAACTGTCCATCTTTGGCTAACATACTTGAAGCAAAGAAGAGCCTCATACTTCCTAAGGCAGCCCATTCCACAATAAAGTACCTAGCACTATTAGGATGCTTCTCCATGATATGTTTTCTTGCATTTTCCCTTTAGTGTTGCTCTCTTGAGGAGCAGGGGGGGAAAGTCCATTTCATCTTTTGCATGGCAATCCTTTTGATACCTGAAGGCTGCTTTCATGTCTTTCCTTAATCCTCTGTACTCCAGGGTAAAAAGAGAACTATTTTAACCATTCCTCATAAAACGGGGAATACATTTCTCACATGAGGGGACAGAGTGCAAAGTTCTAGCCAGGATCCCTCATCTTCCTATTCTTCCCCAAAGAGATATATCCATCTTCTGCTGGAGTCCCACAATCGTCATTTGGTTGCTGGTGGAGAGAAAGAAGAGTAGAAACATCTGAGTATGGTCCTTAAAAGCAAGCAAACAATGATGATGTCACCTGGCAAAGTCCCAGGAGATGGCTTTGGCCCCTTCTACACTGTCCTTATATACCAGGATCTGATCCTGATTATCTGCTTATCTCAGATTATCTGGCAGTGTAGACTCATATAATCCAGTTCAAAGCAGATAATTTGAGATCAGATTCTGTAATGTAGGGCAGTGTAGAAGGGACCTTGAGTATCCCGATCTGGACATGACATCAGCTTTTTCTGCAATACACATTTATAGCACTACGGTTCTATTTAATTGTCGTTCACCTTATGGAATCCTGAATTCTGTTAAGGCCCTAAAGTAGTTTGCCTGAAAATTCTAAGTACCTCTCCCCACACTGCAAATCCCATCATTCCATCGGATTCTTTTATGACAGCTGAAATGGAATCAGCAGGAAATGTGAAATAACAGGTACGCCCAGCATACCTGTCCGAACGTATCTCCTTCTACGTCCCGCCTAGGAATTTAAGATCTTCTGGAGGGGCCCTGCTCTCGGCCCTGCCCTTGCCACAAATGAGGTTGGCGGGGACGAGTGACAGGGCCTTCTCAGTGGTGGCCCCCCGCCTGTGGAATTCACTCCCCGGGGAAATTAGATCATCATCATCCCTCCTCTCTTTCAGAAGGAAATTAAAAACATGGATATGGGACCAGGCCTTTGGATAATCTGGCAGACTGACAATGGACAATGATGACTAAAGCTTTGGAAATGGACTATGATAAGCGGAATGAATTTATTAATTACGGACTTGGCAAAATTATGGCCACCAGGCTGGCATTTTATTGTATTTTTATTGTATTAATGTAATGTTTTAACTGTTATAATTTATTGTTACTATGTATTTTACTCAATGAATTGTAGGCATCAATGTATGCTGGTTGGAAGCTGCCCTGAGTCCCCCTTTGGGGGTTGAGAAGGGCGGGGTAGAAATACCCAAAATAACGAGAATAATAATAAATAATAATAATATGAAAGGTCCATGATGGAAAGCCTTACACTTTGGCTTGAGGAGTGTGGAAACTTCCATCCCTCATCTTTGGCAATACTGGCCAGGACTGAAGGGAGCTTTAGTCCAGCTGCATCTTCATAATCACACATTTTCAGTCAGTATGTTCTTCCATAGCTTGTCTGCAGATATTCCTGGCTAATTTCATGCTTTAAATTCCTGCTTAATAAGGAATTGGACTGGATGACACTTACTGTCCTTCCCATCTCTAAGAATCTAGGATTTATCTCATCATTTTGTCTCACTGATATGTCAGTTTAATACATGCAGGAAGTATTTTTGTTAATTTATCTATTACAACAAAGAGCTGTGAAACCATGACTTCCCCTCTAAAGTAAGAATTGGGCAATTTGCAGAATGTATCAGCTGTTCCTCACCAAGCATTGGCCAACCTTGAAGAACATCCTTCCACCTGTTTCACTTGACTGAGTTATGAAGGGTTTCCACCAACGTGGAATCAAGATGTTAATGCAGAGAGTGACACAGAGAGAATCACTCACCATGCTGTAGGGAAATTGTCTTGTCCCCGCTGCTAGAGATATTACAAGCAGAAATGCCAAAGAGTTGTTGGCCCTGGGCAGAAGACTCTGGCATAAATCAAAGGAGCAAGCGGGGAGTTACACAATAGATATTTGAACAGAGAGCCCTTTCCACACTGTCATGAGAAATATCATGGTCATTAGAGAGAAAAGAGGCCTACGGCACTGGGTCATCCTGCCCTTCTTCCTTCTGCCACATTTTTCTTTCTTCCCTGTGGTATGCAACATATTCTTATTGCTCAATGTCAGGTTAACTACCGCAAGCCATGGGGTTTCATCACTACCCTGAAGTAAATGATGTCCAGTTTCATGCAGTGCCTTGGCTACTGTAAGCTACTTTGAGGTCCAATGGCATAAGCGTTTCCTTGAAAAAGCAAATGTATTTCAGCTTGTCCCTGCATGATTTCTTCTCCCTAACCTCAACTTTTCTAACTCAGTGAACAGCACTGCAGTTAGAGAATAAAAGCAATATAGGCCTCATCCAGTTAGAAGAATCAGGAGGCAAGGCTAAATGAAAAATGCTAAATGAAAAATGCTAAATGAAAAATGAATGGATTTATTTGGCTGACACACAATGATAAAATAGTCTGTGAGTTTAATACTGATTAGTTTTATTTATTTAAGAAAACTGCACAATGTGATTTCAATTTAAGTCAGTTTTACAACATCTAAAACTGAAATTAATATTCACAAATACGGGTTGAGTATCTCTTAAATGAAATACTCAGGACCAGAAGTGTTTGGGATTTTGGATGGTTTTGGATTTTGAGATACCAGTATTTGCATATACATATATAATGAGATAACTTGGAGATGGAAAATACTGTTTTTCTGTGCAAAATTCACATCTAGATCGTTCTGCACAGAAAACATCATTTACAGTGCAGGAAAAGCATTTTTGGTACAGAAAATAATACAATTTCTGCAAAGGAAATTGGTAAATTTTGCACAAGGTAAGCACTCCCAGTCTCCTGGCAACCCTAAGGCAACCCTATCTTTTACACACACACACACACACACACACACATATCCATGAGGTCCATGAGGTCACAAAGAGTTGGAAACGACTGAACGAATTAACAACACACACACACACATATATGGGTGTGTGTGTGTGTGTGTGTGTGTATGTGTATATATATATATATATATAATTTTTAGGGGGGAAAGGGGGGAAACTCAGATTAAGGAATTTGGAAAGGAAGAGGGATTGGGGGTGGGGAAGGGAACTAACTAAGATAAGGTGGAGTAGAGAGGTTTCCTTACGGGTGGGAATAATGGTAAGGGGGTTGGGGTTGGGGGAAAAGGGGGGAAAAGGGGAAGAGAGATAAAAATAAAGAAAATAAGAATAGAATAAGAAATAAGAAAATAAAATAGATGAAAGTAGAAGTAGAAAAAAGTGAAAAGTGAAAAAATAAAAATAAAGTCTTCTTGCTTGTTGACTTCCACATCTTTTCCTGTCTGGGATATTAGTCTCTTAGATATTGATTGTAGTTAGTCTCTCCGTGATCTCATACTTGCATCATTTCCTTCTGTTTTCAAAAGAAGTGTTTAGTAAATGGCGCATTTGGGTTTGCCTTGAAGTCCTTTCAGAAAGTAAGTTAATCTGTCCATGTTCATCTGTCCATCCCTATCTTGTGGTTTTCTAAGTCAGAAACTACTTGACGTTACAAGGCAACAACAAAGGAAAGAATTTTGGATAGTCTTTGAGAACTTATTACTGCAAAAGAAAATTATTAAAATTTCTCATTGCTTCCTTCAACAACAAAATGTTTATGCCTCTAGATTTAATATCAATTTAAATTTAACATACATGAAACTGCTGGGAGAGGTCATTCGGAGTTTTGGAGTATGTTGCCACCTATATGCAAATGACACCCAACTCTACTACTCCTTTCCACGTAATGTCAAGGAAGCTGTCCCGAACCTAAACCAGTGCTTGTCATCACTAATGGACTGGATCAGGGCAAACAAATTGAAACTTAACCCAGACAAGACAGAGGTACTCCTGGTCAGTTAAAAGGTAGATCAGGTAATAGGGATCCAGCCTGTGATGGATGGGCTTACACTCCCCCTGAAGACACAGGTTCACAGTTTGAAGGTCCTCCTGGACTCGGTACTGAACCTGGAGGCCCAGGTGATAGTGGTGGCTGGGAGGATCTTTGCACAATTAAAACTTGTGTGCCAATTGCACCCATTCTTTGAGAAGCCAGATCTGCCCATGGTAATACATCCCTTGGTTACATCCTGTCTGGATTACTACATCATGTTCTATATGGGACTGCTTTTGAAGAGTGCTCAAAAACTTCAGCTGGTCCAAAAAGCTGCAGCCAGGTTGCTAACTGGGACTGGCTACAGGGATCAGACAAACCCCTCCTTGCAGCAGCTCTACTGTTTGCCAGTCTGTTTCCAGACACAATTCAAAATGCTGGTTGTGACCTTTAAAACCCTAGATGGCTCAGGTCCAGGCAATTTGGCTGACCGCATCCCCTTATCGTTGCAACGGATTAACCGAATGCTTGTTTAAACATCCATGTCTTCAGTCTCTTCCGAAACACCATCAGCGAGGAGGCTGATCGCACCTCTATAGGGAGGGTGTTCCAAAGCCGAGGGGCCACCACAGAGAAGGCCCTGTCTCTCGTTCCCGCCAGCCGCACTTGTGAAGCCGGCAGGATAGAGAGCAGGGACTCTCCAGAAGATCTTAGGGTCCTGGTGGGCTGATAGGCTGAGATACATTTGGATAGGTAAGTTGGGCCAGAACCGTTTAGGGCTTTAAAGGCCAACGCCAGCACTTTGAATTGAGCCCGGTAGCATATCGGCAGCCAGTGGAGCTGGTGCAGCAGAGGAGTTGTGTGCTCCCTGCGCCCCGCTCCTGTTAGTATCATGGCTGCCGCCCGTTGGACTAATTGGAGCTTCCGGGCTGTCTTCAAAGGCAACCCCACGTAGAGAGCGTTGCAGTAGTCAAGGCGGGATGTAACCAGAGCGTGGACTACCGTGGCTAAGTCAGACTTCCCAAGGTACGGTCGCAGTTGGCGCACAAGTTTTAACTGTGCGAATGCTCCCCTGGTCACCGCCGAAACCTGGGGTTCCAGGCTCAGCGATGAGTCCAGGATCACACCCAAACTGCGAACCTGCGTCTTCAGGGGGAGTGCGACCCGGTCCAACACAGGCTGTAACCCTATACCTTGTTCGGCCATGCGACTAACCAGGAGTACCTCTGTCTTGTATGGATTCAATTTCAATTTGTTCGCCCCCATCCAGACCGTCACAGCGGCCAAGCACCGGTTCAGGACCTCGACAGCCTCCTTAGTAGCAGGTGGGAAGGAGTGACAGAGTTGGACATCATCTGCGTACAGATGGCATCGCACTCCGAAACTCCGGATGATCTCGCCCAGCGGCTTCATGTAGATGTTAAACAACATGGGAGACAGTATTGAACCCTGAGGAACCCCACAAGACAAAGGTTGTGGGGTTGAACAGGAGTCTCCCAGTAACACCTTCTGAGACCGACCCTCGAGGAATGAGCGAAGACACTTCAGAACAGTACCTCCAAGACCCATCCCCGCGAGGCGTCCCAGAAGGATACCGTGGTCGACGGTATCGAAGGCCGCTGAGAGGTCGAGCAGCACCAACAGGGACACACTCCCCCTGTCGAGCTCCCGACGCAGATCATCCACTAAGGCGACCAAAGCTGTCTCAGTACCATGCCCCGGCCTAAAGCCAGACTATGCCGGATCCAGATAATCCGTGTCTACCAAGAATGCCTGGAGTTGTGAGGCCACCACACGTTCCATGACTTTGCCCAAAAAGGGGAGATTGGAAACAGGCCGATAGTTGACGAATTGAGTGGGGTCCAGTGATGGTTTCTTCAACAGCGGTTTTATCACAGCTTGCTTTAAGCTGGCTGGAATTTTGCCCTCCCGAAGGGAGGGATTAACCACCACCTTCACCCACTCGGCCAATCCCCCTCTGGTCTCCTTTAGAAGCCAGGATGGGCAGGGGTCTAGGATGCATGTGGTAGCTCTCATTTCTCCAAGCACCTTGTCCACATCCTCGGATTGAACCAATTGAAATGAATCCATCAAAACCGGACAAGCAGATGCTCGTGTTACATCCTCAGATACTGCCGTTAATATGGTATCCAGTCCAGAGCGGATCAAAGCGACTTTGTCTGCGAAGAACCGAGCAAAGGCTTCGCAGCGAGCTGCCGAGTCATCAGGGCACCCATCCTGAGTGGCGGGTTTTAATAGGCCTCTGACAACTCGGAACAGTTCGGCCGGACGGTTCTTTGCAGACGCAATAGTGGCCGCAAAGAAAGTTTTATTTGCGGCTTTTATTGCCGCGGCATATGCCCTTAAAAAGGACACAAACCGTGTTCGATTTGGCTCGCTCGGATCCGAACGCCACACGCTCTCTAGTTCCCTCTTCTTTCGCTTCAATGCTGCCAGCTCCTCGGTGAACCAAGGAGCTGGTTTAGCTCGGCTACTTGAGAGGGGACGTTCTGGAGCGATCGTGTCTATTGCCCTAGTCATCTCCCCATTCCAGAGAGCAACCAGAGCATCAACAGGATCACCAACCGAGGTGGCGGGAAATTCCCCAAGAGCCGTCAGGAATCCGTCCGGATCCATAAGCCTCCTGGGGCGGACCAATTTAATGGGTCCTCCACCTCTGCGGAGGTTAGGGGGTGCAGTGAGTCTAAAGCTGACCAGGTGGTGGTCGGTCCATGGCAACGGAGAGATGGATAACTCCTCAACACCGCCACCTTCCTCCCATCCCTGGCAGAAAACCAAGTCCAATGTATGTCCAGCACTGTGGGTGGGGCCAGATACCTGTTGGGACAGCCCCATGGTTGCCATGGTAGACATGAAGTCCTGAGCCGCTCCCGATAAGGCGGTCTCGGCATGGACATTGAAGTCCCCCAGCACAAGCAGCCGTTGGGACTCCAACGCCAGGTCCGAGACCACCCCCGCTAGCTCAGTCAGGGAGTCTGTAGTGCAGCGAGGTGGACGGTACACTAACAGAATCCCTAATCTGTCCCGGTCACCCACCCTCAGGTGGACGCATTCAAAATTTGTTGACTGCGGGATGAGGGCCCTGGTCAGAAGAATGGAATCTCTATAGACCACTGCAACTCCGCCTCCCCGCCCTCCGGATCTCGGTTGGTGCTGCACAGAGAAACCTGGTGGGCAAAGCTGGGTTAAATTTACACCTCCCGCTTCGTCCAACCAGGTCTCTGTGATGCACGCCAGATCTGCCCGTTCATCCAGGATTAAATCCTGGATGAAAGTTGTTTTACCGTTGACAGATCTGGCGTTCAACAGCACCACTTTCAATTCGGAGGGACCGCCATCCTGGTTACACCGACTTACCATATCAGGAGACCGATTTGGGATTACTAATGTTGTTCCACGTTCCCTAGGCCGAATTAAAGGTCTCCTTTTCCCGTATCTCCCCCTCCCCACCACGACTTCTATGGGGGCTCCCCGGTTAACGGAACCCTCTCCCTCCTCCATGACGCATTCAGTAGCCAAGATATCTGCCCGTAATTCATTATAGACTGTATGATATGTTATAGTTTCAGAATACCATAGTCCTGCCTTCCGTTCATTTCGTACTCCTATTATATTAAACTCCGGTCTTTCTAATCTACTCCGTTCCCTTTCTCTACCAGAAACAATTAGCAGCAAGATTAACAGATGCCAGGGAAAGGGTAGTGACATGGATAGTAACTATTAACACTGTCAACGGAGTTCTGTTTTAATGTTTGTATATTTGTATGTTTTAAATTATATAATAATGTTTTTATGTCAAGCCATGTTGAGTCCCCTTTGGGGAGCTAAAGAAGGGTATAAATAAATATAATAATATTAAAATTAGGCATTTCCTCATGACAATCCATGATAAATTTGGATTAACAGTATTTTCCTAACCACCATGCTTTGGTTATTTTGCATAGTTCTTTGCAGTCTCCACATTAAGGATACATGATCATGCTCCTGGGTGAGTAATGGAGGCACTGTTGCCTGAATCCCAAACAAATCTTTCACATATTCCCTGGAGGCAAGAAAGGGGATTCTACAATGCATCAATCAGAAAGGAGGGAGCAGCCTAATCAATTTTGGTGTTTGGAGGCAAAGGAAGCAATGGGAATTTCAGAATGCACCGATGAAGCCTAGCTCCTGATCTGAGTCACTGCAAAGGAACATGATCCATCAGGCAACAATGTCCATTATATTCTGCCCACACATCAATGAGTTCCAGGCTGATGAATGGGCCTACTTGGGAACAAGTTCAAATCGAGCTTTCAAAACCCTGGGTGTGGTGGGGTCAAAATTATAATACAACCACAGCAAATAGCTGTTAAGTAGAGTCCAATGGCATATCTGCCAAAGATTATTATGCAATCCACAACAGCTGTCTCCTCAATACCAATGAATTAACACACATTTCCATACCTTGCCCTCAATTCTGACTATCTGTACAAATATATACATAATGAATAGTCTCATATTTGGATGACAGAGGAGCGGAGCAGCCTTAAATATCCTGCAGCTCCACCCCAATCACTGGCCCTACCATGGGGGGCTTCAAATTTCCTCCCACTCCATAGGCTGTGGATGCGCCAATGAATAGTTGAACTATTGTCCTACTTCACTTCTCAGTTCACATAATGGAGAAAATGTATATGAATTTCTGAAATATCTACTCGTAAATTACTAGGATGCATTTAATTTTATTAACCTAATATCTATATTTAAATAATTATATGCATGTGCTGTCCCTTTGTAAAATACTGTAAATAAATATAAACATTACAGTTCTGTTTATTTTGATATAGAATCATAGAATCAAAGAGTTGGAAGAGACCTCATGGGCCATCCAGTCCAACCCCATTCTGCCAAGAAGCAGGAATATTGAATTCAAATCACCCCTGACAGATGGCCATCCAGCCTCTGTTTAAAAGTTTCCAAAGAAGGAGCCTCCACCACACTCCGGGACAGAGAGTTCCATTGCTGAACGGCTCTCACAGTCAGGAAGCTATTCCTCATGTTTTAGCCCTTGAAAAATGTCAATATATTCATGACCATGCCAAAATGTGTGGTTCTTTTTAAAGAAGAACTCCAGTCCATCTCTACAATAACTTTTTTTCAGCAAATTTATATTACATACCTTCCAGTCTCTGGAAGTTTCCCATCAGCATTATAGAATAGAGACTATTGTCTGCCAATCATCCAAGCTTCTCTTCTGGGAAATGTAGTTCAGAGCAGATCCTTTGGAATTCTCAGCTAGGGAAGTCCTTGGCTTCCCTAGACTACATTTCCCAGAATTCTGCAGGAGGAGCTCAGACGATTGGTCTCCATTCTATAACGCTGGTGGGAAAACTTCCTCTATTCCTGCATGACTATTTGTACCATTCAATGCACCATTCAATTCATTGGTATTGAGGAGACAGCTATTGTGGATTGCATGATAATCTTTGGCTGATATGCCATTGCTTGCAAAGCCAATATTCAACAGGATGTTTAATGTAGTTAGTGTTACTGTAAGCTACTGTATTCTACTTTGGTCAGACTTTGTCTAGAATAATACTGTGCCCAGTTCTGGCCCCACAGTTTAAACTAAAACATGTCCAGAAAAGGGCAACCAAAATAATCAAATGTCTGGATCATTAATCTCTCTGAGGAGTGGAGTAGAAAGCTTGGTATGTTTATTTATTTATTTATTTACTATATTTATATACTGCCCCTCTCAGCCCAGAGGTGACTTGGACTTAGCCTGGAGAAGAGAAGGTTAAGAGGGGATATGATAGCTCTGTTTAAATAGTTGAAAGTATTTCACATTAAAATTGGAGCGAGCTTGTTTTCTGCTGCTCCAGAGACAAGGTCACAGAGCATTGGACTCAAATTGCAGGAAAAGAGACCCCATCTAAACATTAGGAAGAATACCCTGACAGTAAGAGATGTTTAACTGTGGAAGACACTACCTTGGAGCTTTTTAAACAGAGCTTGGGTTGACATAATAATAATAATAATAATAATAATAATAATAACAACAACAACAACAACAACAACAACAACAACAACAACTTTATACCCCGCCACCATCTCCCCAAGGGGACTTGGGGCAGCTTACATGAGGCCATGCCCATCAATGCAGTAAACACAGAATATCACAAAAACACAACAGAAAATGAGAAAATAAAATAACCTAAAATACAAAAGCAATGTCAATAAGCAACACATCAATATAAATTCAAAACATGAAAAGTCTAAAATACATCTTTGATTGTGTGTTCCAGCATGGCAGAAGAAGGTGGGACTGGATGGCCCTGGGGGCGAGGGTCTCTTCCAGTTCTATTACTCTATTATTTTAGTTCAATTACCATGTAATTAGGTGTGTTCAGGTTTACACTATCTAGGAATGATACAGGATCTTAGCCTTGATGTTTAAAGAAACCAAACAAATAAACAGCTACAGTTGCATTTCTGACTGGTGCAGATATGTATTTCAAGTTCAGACACTTGCCTTAGGCCAATGTAAGTCGCATTCTGTTACACATCACATCAGTCCATCATCAGATATAGAGAAGACATTGTAGTTCTGGTCACTTGATAATTATTGCCTGAGAGAAGCTCAAATGATGCTGCTTGGCATATACAAGGGCTCTTCCAACCATGCAATGTCACACACTGTGATGGCATTCAAACATCCATCATGTTTGTACACATACATACAATACAAAACACGACATACAAAGAGATAGTGTGATATGGCATTATTAATAAGTATAGAATTCTATAGAATATAGGCCTCAGAAATGGCTGAAATGGATGTTCCCCATGTATATTAAAGAGAAATACTTGGATGATGATTCAAATGATTGGGAATTATTTATAGGCTTTATAAAGAAAAAAATAAATACTGTGGGGTTTTTTTTTTGTTTGTTTTTAACATGTAAAAGTCCTTCCTTCTTTTTGTATGTTTCTTTTATTAGGAAAGTGGGAAATCCTCTATTTGCTTTCTTTGTTTTTCCATTTTGGACTTTTGTGTCCTATACAAAGCTATATGAATATGTGTGGTATTGAAATTTTACTCAAGTGATATATTGTTGTATATCAAAAAATATATTAATAACTACAGGATTTTGTGTTCTTTTACAAGACCAAAAAGATTCATTAATTCATTCATAACACACATAAACATACTGACTTGCAAAGTGGCCTTAAACAGGGCTGACAAAAACCTGTGTCAAGTTCCCACACATCTGAATTCATGCAATTGTTAGTTCTTTTGGTCCTCACTGTTAAAAAAAATATTACTTTTGGAAAATTAAAAAATGAACTGAAACAAATTTCACTTCCATCTGCATGAACCACGTTGGAGAGTTACAACACAAAGGGGGCTGAATTCTATATATGTAGTAAAGGTGAGGAGCCCCCGGTGGCGCAGTGGGTTAAAGCACTGAGCTGCTGAGCTTGTTGATCGAAAGGTCGCAGGTTCGATTCCGGGGAGCGGCGTGAGCTTCCGCTATCAGCCCTAGCTTCTGCCAACCTAGCAGTTCGAAAACATGCAAATGTGAGTAGATCAATAGGTACCGCCCCGGCGGGAAGGTAACGGCGCTCCATACAGTCATGCCAGCCACATGACCTTGGAGGTGTCTACGGACAACGCTGGCTCTTTGGCTTAGAAATGGAGATGAGCACCACACCCCAGAGTCAGATATGACTGGACTTAATGTCAGGGGACTACCTTTACCTTTACCTTTAGTAAAGGTGAATACCCTGTGTGAAAAAAGGAAGAGTCAAATTGACACAGGAATGCAAGCTCAAAGTTGTAAAGAATAAATACATAAACCTTCAGGCTTGGATGGCCAAATCCACTCATCTAACACATTTCTTTAAAGCAGTGGTTCTTAACCTGTGGGCCGCGGACCACCAGTGGGACCACGAGGACAAAAATCTGGTCTGTAAGCCTGCTTCCTAATTTCATTTCATTTCATTTCATTCAATGCCAATTTTGACATACAACATATACAGACATAGACAGAGGCTATTTAACTTTCTGTATCAGAAACTAGAGCTGATGTGGTCTATCCAATGCAATTTTCCCAATCAGCACCCCAAACCGAATCTAAAGTTGACTAAAAACTGTTTGATAACCTTTTTCACTAGACTGGTCCTTGGTAAAAGTGGTCCTTGGTCAAGTAGTACCTGGTCAAGTGGTCCGTGGTCAAAGTGGTCCCTGGTCAAGCAAAGCAAACAATTAAACAAACACACCTATCTGTAGACATTAGACAATTTACCTACTATAATCCTATCAGTATCCACTTGCCTAAAATTTCCTATGGGGAAAAATTATTTTTTAAATACAGTATAATGAGAGAGTGCCTCTACACTGTAGATTTAATGCAGTTTAACAGCACTTTAACTGCAATGGCTCAATACCATGAGATCTAGTGAGGCACTAGAACCCTTTGGCAGAGAAGGCTGAAGACTTTGTAAAACTATGACTCCTAGGACTCCATAGCATTGAGCCACATTTACGTCAAGATTTTGGAAGCAGAATTATCCCTCTATTGCCAGTATGCCCAGTTGCATCTTGCTCACTGATATACAATGGTCATTAATGTACATTTGGTTGTGTAATATGGCAAGTCACTAAAGAAGCAATATTATACACCTAGTACTTCATCAGATGGAACGGGGGGAAACAAGGAAAAGCAGGAGAAAGCAGAGGGGACTGTCTTACCCCATTCCCTCTAGTGTTTCCCCATCTTCTGCAATGGCCAGCCATCTCACATGCTTACCGCACCTTTCCCTGCTTTTCCCCACTTTCCTCTGCTTTCTGCTGAAGAGGGCTGATTGATTTTGCTTCCATGCACTGTGGAAAAGGAGCACCACAGAGTTTGACCGGAAGTGCTCTTATGTCATGTGATGGCCTCTGTGGGGCTCCTGTGGAGGTCCATTTCCATTTCATGGAAATGGAGCCTAGCAGCCATCTGATGAGGTCCTTAGTGTCACTGTATGGACATGATTGTACCTTGCCTCAAATTGTGAATATGTATCATATTAGCATAATGAATGCCTTGCAGGATACAGTGGACATTTGCTATCTGTTAGAATCATAGAATCAAAGAGTTGGAAGAGACCTCATGGGCCATCCAGTCCAACCCCCTGCCAAGAAGCAGGAATATTGCATTCAAATCACCCCTGACAGATGGCCATCCAGCCTCTGTTTAAAGGCTTCCAAAGAAGGAGCCTCCACCACACTCCGGGGCAGAGAGTTCCACTGCTGAATGGCTCTCACACTCAGGAAGTTCTTCCTCATGTTCAGATGGAATCTCCTCTCTTGTAGTTTGAAGCCATTGTTCCGCGTCCTAGTCTCCAGGGCAGCAGAAAACAAGCTTGCTCCCTCCTCCCTGTGGCTTCCTCTCACATATTTATACATGGCTATCATATCCCCTATCAGCCTTCTCTTCTCTGTTATTCCAGGACATCCTTTAGATACCAAAATCCTGGATCCATAATATGCAAAGTCATAATAAAATAGCAAAACCAAAGGTTTTTTTTGAAGCCATGGATGATGGGATCTGTAAATGCAGGATCTATGGATATATAGAGGGCCAACTGGAACAATATTGCATGCACAGCATATAGGAATGGGTGTGCAAGTGAATCAGAAGTCTCTTTCAGTTTTCAAAACAAAAACAGCCGAAAGAGGGAACATTTTACAACAGCCCATCATATATATAATCCCAGTCTTAGAATGAATGGAAAAGGAGTGAGGGTGACTTCCGGGATTTTGATCAGCCATTACAAAATAACAACAACAACAACAACAACAACAACAATACAGTGCTTACACATTTGTGTGATGAAATTCAATTTATTCATCTCTTTCCAGCATGAAGCGGATCATCTTGTATCTGCCTGTCATGTAACAATGTCTCAGGGGGAAAATGAAGTGATTATCTTAATTCGCCACAGGGAATATGCAGGTATTTAAAACCAGACTTTATAGAGCAAAATATTTTTGATTGGGTGAATAAATCAATTTCACTTCCCTCCAGATTCAATCTAGCGTTTGGTTGGTTAATCCCAACCAGAATAGTTCCATTGACTCAACAGCTGAATGACGAGTCAACACACTGAATCAATTCAATTTACCTATGTGTTGACTCATCACTCTTCTCTATTGAAAACTAACTGTAATATTTAGGATTTGATTTGCTTCTTAAATTTATTTATTTAAAAGTTCTCTATACCGATCTTCTCACCTACAAGAGGGACTCAGATCTGGTTCACAACATGTGTTCATATACAAAAATAAATCTCAAGTTCTTTCTATTGTGTTTATGAAGACATGTGCAAATTGTTTTACACTGTTACCAGAAAATCTCAAAATCTCCTAGAAGATGTAGGTGATAGAGAAGAAGGAACCAAACATCCTGTTTTCTTACCAACATGGCTGTGTAATTCCTCTTCTGCTACTTGAACAAAATTGTACCACTTGACCTTGGATAATATCTCAGGAAGTCCATCAGAAAAAAACCACATGAACCAAGAGAATAAATATGCTTCTAGGCATATGGCATAAGGAAGCATACCAAGTAGGAGAAATCATTTTTATTTCTTCTGCGAGCAGGATAGTTAGTGAACGGAGAGGAAGGGGAGGTGGTTTAAGAAGAAAAGAGAACAGAAGATAGATATATCAAATTGCAGTGTAATCCATCCAGTTCTCAGCATGAGAGCAATTTGAAACACATTGCTAGAAGAAATCCCATATTACTAGGGAGATGAGTATCTTTTGTGTTCTCTTTCCCAGCCCAATAGCTGTCCTAGTGAGTCCACTGAATATCAATGTGAGACAATTTGCTGCTGGCTGATTCGAAAGAAAGTAATATTTGTCATGCACATAGAATTTCCAAGGTTTCACTGTTTTTCATGTCCATCATCCTTTTATTCTAACAAACGGCCTTGTAAGGTAGGTCATACTGATTTTTCATCATTATTTTGCAGATGGGGCAATTGGGATGGTGAAAGAGGCACACAAATAACAGCATATCTAGTCCTATCATTTCTTATGGATGAGAGATATTCTTTAGGGAAATGATATCTGACAGTCTTAAAAAATGCTTGAAAAATGTCTTTCCTGAAATCTGGACTAATGAGAGTGTGTTATTTCAGACTTATTCTGGTCAAAATGTATATTTCTGTAGAGCAGTGGTTCTCAACCTTCCTAATGCTGTGACCCCTTAATGCAGTACTCAATATGCCCAAATGTGAACACTCGTGGAGTTTGGAGAAAATAGACATTGACATTTGGGAGTTGTAGTTGCTGGGATGTATAATTCACCTACAATTAAAATGCCTTCTGAACCCCACCAATGATAGAATTGGGCCAAACTTCCCACACAGAACCCCCATAACCAACAGAAAATGCTGAGTTTTCTGATGCTCTTTAGTGACCCCTCTTACACCCCTTTGCGACCCCTCCAGGGGTCCTGACTCCCAGGTTGAGAAACACTGCTGTAGAGAAAACAGCATTTTTTGCATGGAAAATAAAACATTCAAATATAATACTGTCTGTGCAGATAACATTGTTTTCTACACACACAAAAACTACCACATTTTGGCAGAATAAATAACTGATTATAGAATTTTCTGCATACAAAATATTAATTTGTATAAAATACAATTTTCTATGCACTTCTGGGTATTTGTCTTTATAAAAAAACCTTGTGATTTAAGAATGTATCCACAGAAAAAGACAGAAAGAGGGGGAGAGAGAATGGGAATTTTCTTAATCATAACTTTCAATCAACAAAAAATATTTTGAAAACTGTGGAGGAAGAAAATTGACTAAATCTAGGCTTGTTTGATCAAGGGAAAAATGGTTCAAAACTCGTTTCAGATGTAGGGGGCACTGACGATTCAGTTCGGAAATTTTTCTGAATTTTATTTTTGAATTTCTGAAATTTCTGAAATTTTCGAATCACTTCGTTAATGGTGGGTGTGATTGCGTAATACGCAAAAAGCTGCAAACGGAACAGGGAAACCTTCTGGCGATTCCCTATCCCTAATTTTTAGATCACTAGTGACAAAACTTGCCACTGTGGTAGAAAACATCTCCTCTGTCATACTAAATTACAATGTGTTTAGATGATCCATGGCTTTTAGACATTTTTTAAAGTAATTTCAGTAATCTAATAATCTGAATCTAGTAATCTGACTGCTTGTGTAAGAAACGTATTAGGAGACAAGGGGATTTCTGGTATCCCAAAGTATGAAGTCTAACCCAAAGGGAAAGGATGGGTTTTGATAGTTTATTTGACTGCTTGTGCAAGTAACTTATTAGGAGACAAGGGGATTTCTGGTAACCCAAAGTACAAAGCCTAACCCAAAGGGAAAGGGAGGGTATTCAAAGTTGAATTAACTGCATGTGCAAGGAAACGGTTAGGAGAAAAGTGGATTTCTGGTACCCCAAAGTACAAAGTCAAACCCAAAAGGAAAGGAAGGGTATTCAAAGTTAAAATCACTGCTTCTAAAAGGGAAATTGGCAGTGGCAGGCAAGAGAACACTTGTCCCAGCTGCCCTTCTGTGCTGCCCTGCCCTGCCCTTCTTCCCTCCCCATACACAAGGAGAAAGGCAAAAAAAAGCCTTGCAGGCAATGGGCTTGCTAACAGCCATTCTCCCCTGTTGTTCCTTTCCAAAAAACATTTATTCTCTCCCCTAACCCTGTTGTTCCCTTCCCAAGTAGTGGCACCTTTCCCACCCAAGCTCCCTCCACGTTCGCTTCCCGGGCTCGCAATGACCCGCTGAGGCATGTGCAGACCTTGTTAAAGTGCAATGGCTGCCATGCCAAAACCCCGCCCCTCTCCGCATGGTTTCCCCTCATTGGCTGGAGGTAAGCATCCCAGCATGCAAGCTGTTGCATGCCTCCAAACGCTGAGTTGGAACAAAGATGGCGACAATGGCTTCAAAAGGGCAAGGATACTTCCGGGTTCAGAAATTGTTGCAATCCAGAGCAGGGAACGAGGCCCTAAGATAACTATCCACCACACTTGGCTGTGAAAAACAATCCTTTTTTATTGAAGAAAAATGGTTACAAAATAAAGGAAAAATGCAAGTCAAAAGCCACAGCAAAATCAGCAAACATGAATTTAAATGGACAAAGCAAGACCCAAAGCCTCACTGTGAAATACTGGAACCTGTTAGCAATCCACTAACCGTACTTGATATCCTAGAAATCTTCCCAAACTATGGCCAGGGAACCGGGAGAACTGCCAAGGTCTTCATCAATTCTGAAACGATGCCTGAACTGAGACAATCAGCTCGGCGTATTGCAATTAAAACTCAAGAATGGGTTCCGTGAACCGCCCTTCTGTTTTGAAGCCAATGTTTGTAATTCTTGAATTCGGGAGGATCGACGCAAACTGAGTGATTTACTTCTGTCTCCCCAAATTTGGCCCCTTCTGTTGTCATTACAGTTCACAGGTGCAGAAGGGAGGGAAAGTTCAAGGTCTCCCTCTGAAACATTCTCATGAACACTGGTACTTTCATTTTCCAAATCTACAGAAGTTCCTTCCTCACTAATTTCAGGAACATTGGCATTTTCCAAACCTACAGCAGTTTCTTCCTCACTAATTTCAGGAGCATTGGCATCAAAAGGTACATTTCCACTAGCATCAGTAAATATACTTTCATTAGCATCAGGAGGAACAAACAGAGAATCAGGTTCAAGTTCAAACTCAGCCTGAACCCCAACAGAAATTGCTTCAAAATCGCTTCAAAAAGGAATTTGATCCGAATTTAATCCGAATTACGAGAGTTCTGACCGGACCTAACCATGCCTATAAATTACTCATTGCATCCTTTCAGAATGAAATAAGCAGAGAATTGCATCCCTACTTCCAGATAGAGTCAGCTGGTAGAAGTCCTGACTGCTAATAAAAATAAAAATAGAATCTATTTTTACAAGTGAAATGTTCATTTTTTTCTATATTTGATGCTAGGGGCGTAGGTATGGGAGCAAAATGAAGGCATTGCCCTCTAAGTAAGGAAGGATACTGCTGCTTCCAATTATATTTTCCTTCCTCTTCTGCTACTTGAACAAAACTGAACCACTTGACCTTGGACAATATCTCAGCTAGTCCATCAGAAAGAAATCACATGAATCAAGAGAATAAATATGCATTGCAGTAACCTAGAGCTTCATTTGAGCATTTAAAAATATTGTTTAGGCACCCCCCCCCCCCCAAAAAAAAGGGAGGACATAAGCACACAGAATAGGAGAGTTCAAGGTGTGAACTATTTTCAGTCTCTCTCTGCTTCCTTTAGTATGGCCCAAGAAAGAATATTACTTTACTTATAGAATAATGTGTTTTCCTATTGGTTGTGAAATGCCTGCCAGGAGAAACAGAGCAGTGTCAACATTTGTAAAATCTGTAGGAAAAATATTTGTCAAGGAAGATGGTGGGGAGATGTGTGTCCAATTCTGGTCACCACAATTCAAGAGAGATATTGACAAGCTGGAATGTGTCCAGAGGAGGGCGACTAAAATGATCAAGGGTCTGGAGAACAAGCCCTATGAGGAGCGGCTTAAGGAGCTGGGCATGTTTCACCTGAAGAAGAGAAGGCTGAGAGGAGATATGATAGCCATGTATAAATATGTGAGAGGAAGCCACAGGGAGGAGGGAGCAAGCTTGTTTTCTGCTTCCCTGGAGACTAGGACGCGGAACAATGGCTTCAAACTACAAGAAAGGAGATTCCATCTGAACACGAGGAGAGCCGTTCAGCAGTGGAACTCTCTGCCCCAGAGTGTGGTGGAGGCTCCTTCTTTGGAAGCTTTTAAACAGAGGCTGGATGGCCATCTGTCAGGGGTGATTTGAATGCAACATTCCTGCTTCTTGGCAGAATGGGGTTGGACTGGATGGCCCATGAGGTCTCTTCCAACTCTTTGATTCTATGATTCTATGAGATGGTAGTGGGGTATATGGGAAAATCACAGGCTAAAATTCTATTAATTTTAATTTCAGCGATAGCATATTCAGTGAATCAGCTACTGAATGGCGAGCCAGCACATAGGGAAATTCAATTGACCACATATCTAACTAGAGAATTTAGCACATGTATTTAAGCAGAACATATATTTTTCTGAGGGACAGAGATTTGTGTGTCATTCAAATTATTGTTAGCCTATAAAGGTATTGGCAGGATACAGCTGAGTAATTCCATTTTATTCCAAGATGTGAATTGAAATGAAGTTGGTCATGTGCACCAATGAAAAAGAAATGGATGATCCTGTGCCAATAAAACCTTATTTCACTAATACTCTGTTTGGAAGTCTTGGTGCTCCTTTTGTTTTGCAAATCAGTTTGTTAATTTCCAGTCAATCTCTCTGTACCACTGATAAGACTTTGTTGGAAGATCAAAAGTGGAGGATTACTAATATGTTTTCTGACCAGGCAAGCCTGTTGAAACAATTTGGCCTGAACCTCAGTACAGTTTAGGATACTGATTTTACTCCCTTTGCAAACTGAGCTAGCCTGTGTATATTTGAGCTTTTTCTCCCCTTTTCTTTGTTGGCTGTTTCTTACAGCCTTCTTCTTCTTCTTTGTAATTGCATTTTAATTGAATGCCTTGCTGGAGCCTGACCAAAGGAGCCATTTGTTACTTCTTGTTTTCCTGGTCCAAAGTATCATTTCGAAAACCTCACAAAACCTTTATGAATTTAGTGCATTACCAAAGACAGCCTGAGGTTATTTTCTTCCTTCTCTGTCTTTTTTATTGTTATTATTATTGTATTTCTCTCTTTGTCCATATCCGCTTGGGTGCCATTCAGACAACAGCCACTTTGTGGGTGGATTCATCACCTGTCACTGCAACCAAAATGGTCACATTTAACACTTTTTATATATAAAAAGGAAGGCTACCGCAACCTATTAGATATGAAATATGTTGAAATTAATTGTTAGAAATTGAAAGAAAATGGATTGCTGTGATGAGGAAGTGCATAAGAGAAAGCAGTATGAATTCTCCTGAAACAAGAGGGAACAGAACTGCAAGTAACTAGCTATAAATAACTTTTCACTGCTGGGATACAAACAGCTTGCTTTGATTACATCCCATTTGGATCACTGCAACATACTCTATGTGAGCCTGACTTTGGAAACTGTTTGGAAAACTCAATAGCTCCAAAATTCTGTAGACAGATTGCTGTCTGGGGCAAGTTATAGGGAATATACATACTCCTCACCAAAATAACTTCATTGGCTGCTAATCCATTTCCAGGCAGAATACAGTGCAAGATATGACCTTAAGAACCCTATATAATTTGAGACCAGATTAAATCTGTTTCTCCATATAAGCCTACCCTTGCTCTAAGATCTATAAAGGTTTTCTCTTGATCCCACCACATGTTAACATGATTTTCTAGACCAGTGTTTCTCAACCTGGGGGTCGGGACCCCTGGAGGGGTCACAAGGGGGTGTCAGAGGGGTCACCAAAGACCACCAGAAAACACAGTATTTTCTGTTGGTCATGGAGGTTCTGTGTGGGAAACTTGGCCCAATTCAATTCTTGGTAGGGTTTGAATGCTCTTTGATTGTAGGTGAACTATAAATCCCAGCAACTATGACTCCCAAATGTCAAGGTCTATTTTCCCGAAACTCTACTAGTGTTTACATTTGGGCATACTGAGAATTCGTGCCAAGTTTGGTTCAGATCCATCATTGTTTGAGTCTACAGTTCTCTCTGGATGTAGGTAAACTACAACTCCCAAAACTCAAGGTCAGTGCCCACCAAACTCTTCCAGTATTTTCTGTTGGCCATGGGAATTCTGTGTGCCAAGTTTGATTCAGTTCCATCATTGGCGGAGTTCAGAATGCTCTTTGATTGTAGGTGAACTATAAATCCCAGCAACTACAACTCCCACAGGACAAAATCAATACCCTCCCCTAATTTGTTACTATTCATAACAGTAGCAAAATGAGTTATGAAGTAGCAACGAAACTAATTTTATGGTTGGGGGTCACCATAACATGAGGAAGCGTATTAAGGGGTCGTGGCATTAGGAAGGTTGAGAACCACTGATCTAGACCCATTTCAATCTGGCTTCAGGCTGGGGCATGGAATAGAGATGGGTTTGGATATCTTGGTGGATTATCTATGTGAAGAACTAGATAAAGGGAGTGTGAGCAATTCAGTTCTCCTTGACTTCTCAGCAGCTTTTGATACCATCAACCATGGTATCCTTCTGGAACAACTGATGGGAATGGGGCTGAGAGGCACTGTTCTGCAGTGGTTCCAGTCCTTACTCTCAGATTGCAGCCAGAAGGTGGCATTGGAGGAGTCCTGCTTGATCCCATGGCTGTTATTTTGCAGGGTCCTACAGGGCTCATCACTTTTCCATCTACATGAAACCACTGGGAGAGATCATCTGGAGTTTTGGAGTTTGGTATCACCTATATGCAGATAATGCCCAACTCTACTACTCCTTCTCTTCAGATAATGCCAGGGAAGTCATGCTGCACCTGAACCAATGCCTGGAGGTAGTAATGGACTGGATGAGGGTAAACAAATTGAAACTAAATACAGACAAGATGGAAGTATTACTGGTCACATGTAGGATGCATCTGGGAATAGGGTTACAACTAGAGCTGGATGGAGTTACAATCCCCTGAAAGCTTAGGTTTGCAGTTTGGGGATGATTCTGGATTCCTCTTTACACTAGGAAGCCCAAGTGGTGGTCAATCTTCAAGCTCTTGTTGGCTCATAGGAGGAGATGCATTCAGACATGTAATTTGGACTAGAACCGTTTAGGGCAGTGGATCTCAACCTGTGGGTCCCCAGGTGTTTTGGCCTACAACTCCCAGAAATCCCAGCCAGTTTACCAGCTGTTAGGATTTCTGGGAGTTGAAGGCCAAAAACATCTGGGGACCCCAGGTTGAGAACCACTGGTTTAGGGCTTTATAGGTCAAAACCAGGAAACTGACAGCCAGTAGAGCTGATGTAACAGAGGAGTAGTGTGCTCCCTGCACACTGCTCGAGTTAGAAATCTGGCTGCTCCCCATTGGACTGATTGAAGCTTCCAGGCCATCTTCAAAGGCAACTCCATGTAGAGCACATTGCAGTAGTCTATATGAGATATAACAAGGGAATGGACTGCCATGGGTTTTAAGTAGCGTTTCACAGCGTTTGCTAATATTTATGGTTTTAACTTGTTTTTAATTTTTATAGTGTATGTATGTACTGGCTGTAAGCTGCCTTGGGCCCTTGATTGGGGAAAAGCGGGACACAAATTTCATAAATAAATAAATAAATAAATAAATAAATAATGTCTGCTGAGGACACGAGAGAGTTATCTTGGTGATTCCTCACAATGTATGGAATTTCCTTCTAGAGGTGCATCTACAACAATGTGGAATTGATACACCCCAGCTTCGCTTTAACTAACATGACTCAATGCAATGAAATCCTGGGATTTGTAGTATGTTGAGACACAGCACTCTTTAACAGAGAAGGCTAAAAGCCTTGTAAAATTACACTTCCCATGATTTCATAGCACTGAGCCATGGCAGTTAAAGTTGTGTCAAACTACATTAATTCTACAGTGTAGATGCACCTTTAAAAGGTTCATTTGGCTCTATCCTTATTGCCTTTCCACCAGCAGCTAAAGGCCTTTTTTATTTTATGAGGCACTTGGTTTTTAGTTTGTTGCATCCGAAAGAGCTTTCACTTGGGAAGTAGCATTTTTTATTTCTTTCTGTTTCAATATTTTGATATTTTAACGCTGTTTTTAACTTGGGTTTTTAACATCAATTTTATCTTAATTGTGTTTTAATTTTTACATTAAGAACTTTTAAATTGTACTGTGTTTTTGTTGTTGTTGTTGTTGTTTTTAAAATGCCATACACTTCTTTGAATCCCATGACAGGAGAAAGGCAATATATAAATTAAACCAAAAAAGTTAATAAACTTGTTACTTGCAATCAATTCTTTTCTTGATAAGCAAACCATGGCTAATTGACTTTTATGAATTGATATAATTCATCAGTATTAAAAAGCAACAATGCTACAGGCATACTCAACAAATAAACAGGGTAAAAGTGAAAAATTTCAAACATCACATATACAGTGCAGGTTGGGTATGCCTTATTCAAAATGCTGGGTTTCAGAAATATTTCTGAACTTGTATTTGGGGTGGGACGGGCTTTGTGATATCTGTATTTGTATCTATCTGTCTATCATCTATCTATCTATCTATCTATCTATCTATCTATCTATCTATCTATCTATCTTCTATCTATCTTAGAAATGGCATCTAAGTTTAACACAAATGTCATTTGTTTCACTAACACCTTATACATATAGCCTGGAGCCAGGCATGTAGCCGGGGGGGGGGGGGGGGGGGGGGGGGGGCTCGTGGGGCTTCAGCCCCCCCCCCCCAAATTTTCATGGTGGTTCGCGAAAAGGCCTTATTGGTGCATTATTTAAACTGTTATGTTTATTCATATCATGATCTGATCACCATACTCAATATATCCCATATGCATGGGGGTATTGGGGTAATGATACAAAAGGTTTGCTAGGCTAGACCCTCTTTCACTCAGACTCAGCCCCCCCGAAACTCAGCCTCCCCCGAACCCCCCCCCTGAAAAAAAATTCAGCCCCCCCTCCCCCGAAACGAAATCCTGGCTACGGGCCTGCCTGGAGCCCCCAGTGGCATAATGGGTTAAACCCTTGTGCCGGCAGGACTGAAGACCAAAAGTCAGAGGCTTGAATTAGGAGAGAGCACGGATGAGTTCCTCTGTCAGCTCCAGCTCCCAATGTGGGGACATGAGAGAGGCCCTCATAAGTATGGTAAAACATCAAAACATCTGGGTGTTCCCTGGGTAGCGTGCTTGCAACATCCTTGTGCATGGAATAAACCATATGCAAAGGTCAACATGAATTGCTCATCCTTTTTTGTTCTTTCCCACTAACTGAGCTGACACAACAACTCCACCAGCTCTTAGAAAAGTCACCAGCTAATCCCTCTCCAATGCCAGAAAATGTTGATCATTTCCGCTACCTTGGCAGCCACCTCTCCACAAAAGTCAACATTGACACTGAAATACAACACCACCTGAGCTCTGCGAGTGCAGTTTTTCCCCCAATGAAGCAGAGAGTGTTTGAGGACCAGGACATCCATAGGGATACCAAGGTGCTTGTTGATAAAGCTATTGTCCTCCCAACCCTGCAATATGCCTGTGAGACGTGGACTGACTACAGACATCACAAACAACTCCTGGAACGATTCCATCAGTGCTGCCTCTGGAAAATCCTGCAAATCTCTTAGGAAGACAAGCAGACAAATGTCAGCATGCTGGAAGAAGCAAAGACCACCAGCATTGAAGTGATGGTCCTCCGTCATCAACTCCACTGGACTGGACAATTTGTCCAGATGCCTGACCACCGTCTCCCAAAGCAGTTGCTCTACTCTGAACTCAAGAATGGAGAACAGAATATTGGTGGGCAGGGAAAGAGATTTAAAGATGGGCTCAAAGCCAATCTTAAGCATAGACACTGAGAACTGGTAAGCCCTGGCCCTTGAGCACTCCAGCTGGAGGTCAGCTGTGACCAGCAGTGTTGTAGAATTTGAAGAGGCATGAATGGAGGATGAAAGAGAGAAACGTGCCAAGAGGAAGGTGCATCAAGCCACCTCTGACCGAGACTGCCTTCCAACTGGAAACCAATGCCCTCAGTGTGGGAGAAGATGCAGATCAAGAATAGGACTCCACTGTCATCTACGGACCCACCAGTACACTGATCTTGGAAGACTATTCTACTCGGACAATGAGGGATCACCTAAGTAAGTAAGTAAGTAAGTAAGTAAGTAAGTAAGTGTTCCAAATTTTATGGGTCCTGAATTGAATATCATCCTGTGCTCACATGATTTATTTATGATTTCTTTCTCCTTTTATGTTGCTTATTACTTTTGCATTCCTCTTCACTCTCTTTTTAATATCTCTTACACTACCATTCCTAAAACTGTAATCCCCTTGAGGCAGAGAATGGAACATTTTAACTTTCATTCTCCTGTATGGGTCCACATATGTGAAATCACAAACAGTATAAATAATATTACATTATTATCACTACATTAGAATGGCAGATGCCAGGAAATCAAATTGATCAGATGGAATGGCAATGAGAAAGACGTGTGATCTGCCAAGATCCGATGGAACAAGATCTGTGTATGGCTGATAATTTGTTCCTTTGAAAATCCACTGCTTTGGCACAGGGTTTTTGTTCTTAGGTTTTGAGTCTAAGCTTGACTTAGGACCTTATCACATTAATGAGGTCCCATTCACCAGCCTCCGTGATGAATTGGCAGGGCAGCGAGGCAATCCCAAGACCCTGTGCCTTGCCTCACCCACAGCAACACTTCCCCATCACACCTGGAGAAGTGTCACCATGGGACTTCCTCTCATGCTGGCCCCATTGTTTTAAATGGAATATAAGAAGCCTCCTGTGTTCTGGTGCAGCATCGTAGGATGTTTGCTTGCACCCCAACCTGTGTTGTCTAATGGGCAGCAGAGGGCTCCATGCCTCAACTGAGGTGAAAGCATCCTATGACGCTTCCATCTGATGAGGTTGTTAGTAGCAATGAGTTTTCATAAGAAGATACAAAGTGGTGTTGCTTCAAAGAAGCAAGCCTGCACTTAAAATAAATACATGTGAAGGGTAACAAATAAGCATAAGACACAATGACCAGAACTGTTCTCTGTGTTGTTTCTATAGCTGCACAGTTTGAGTGCTTTCAGAAATACCATCCAACCAGCACAGAAAAAAATTCTGGCTGGATGCTTTTGTGTTTACACATAGGTTGCAGGGTAACAGGCCAACAACTAAGGGAGGAAAAGGAACCTGAGGCCTTTGAAGGTATTAAAGATGGTCATATGGTGAATCAATTTTGTTTGATGGGTAAATACAACACAAGAAATGTACATGAAGCTCACACTAACTTCGGAGGTGGGGGAGCAATGCTAAGCTTGCCAAATCAAAAAAATCTGCTAGGTAATCTCAAATGTGGGTTAAGAGACTACATCATACATCACTAGTGTAAATCTACTCTCACATAGTTATACAGTCCTTGCTCTATACTAGATCTCCTTTTCCACTTTTCCATGATCCTTTCTGTCCCCAAAAAATTCTTATGTGACCCCAAGTATATAGGTATTAGGTAAAGGTAAAGTTAGTCCCCTGACATTAAGTCCAGTCATGTCTGACTCTGGGGTGTGGTGCTCATCTCCATTTCTAAGCCGAAGAGCCAGCGTTGTCTGTAGACACCTCCAAGGTCATGTGGCCAGCATGACCGCATGGAGCGCCGTTACCTTCCCGCCGGAGCGGTACCTATTGATCTACTCACATTTGCATGTTTTCAAACTGCTAGGTTGGCAGAAGCTAGGGCTGACAGCGGAAGCTCATGCCGCTCCCCGGAATCGAACCTGTGACCTTTTAATCAACAAGCTCAGCAGCTCAGTGCTTTAACCCACTGCACCACCGGGGGCTCCTTATATAGGTATTAGGGGTGTGTAAATTTTCATTTTGAATTAGTAAGTTGTATCTAATTTGTAAATTTTGTATATACGAACAGATAATAAGAAACACGGAGGAGGGGGCACCCACTCAAATGCTTAAGAATCAAAACTCACTCAATACTTTTTCATTTGAATTCTGTAATGCTTGGAAGCATATCAAAGCCAGTTTCATTTTCAACATGAGTGTGGGAAGCCAGAAAGGCTGCCATTCCTCTTTAAATTAATGACCTCTCGCCATGAGAAGAGAAAAGCAGAAAAGCAGAACAACCTGAGTGAGTTGGGAAAAAGACTGAGAGCATAGAATTCTGGGAAATGTAGTTTGGGAAAGCAAGGAACCACATGGCAGAGAATTCAAAAGGCCCTGCCCTAAACTTCATTTCTCATAATTCTGCTCAGCATCAAAAAGCTCCAATTAGAATTGGGGAGAGATTTTTCCCTCCTAGCAGCAACCAGAGTTTCAATAAATTGTTGAATCTGCAAAGAGGATGACTGACTGATACTTTATACAAGTAAGTAAATCAGTGCTGGGCTGGGAAGAAATCCCTAAACTGAATTTTTTTGAGAAACATTAAATGAGATAGCTGTTGTGACTTTTTTTAAAAAAAAGTTTTTGTCAAAACTTTAAAAAGCACACAACTAAATACACACAGAGATAAACATACTTTAATAAACACAGAGTATAAAATGTACAGAAATGAAATAGGCACTGTTTCCTTCTTTCACAAATTAATAAAAGTGGTCGTACTGGATGGGCTCTCTCTTCTTGGCGTGACTAATCAGCCTCTCCTTTTTGTAATTGGGGTGTGTGGGTGGTTGGGTGTGTATCTCTGCAAGGAAAAAAGAGACAGAGACTGAGCTTTGTGTGAATTATGTTTCAGGAAAATTGAAAATCTGCACATAAAAAGAATGTTTTTTAGCAATTTCACCTTGCATAAGAGTTGAGCTGCCTGAAGGAAGTTGGAGGTGTCGCAAGAAGTTTTCTTGCAGCATCAAGTAAGCCAATGCTGACCAGAATATAAGGACAATGAGATTTCTTCAACTCTCTTACTGTTGTAGCTTTCCTACTTCTTAAAAGGCTCTCTCAGTTCCACTGAAGGAATGTGAATCAAAAACAGAAAAGCAAAGATTTATTTATTTATTTATTTTAAAAGGGAATTAGCACATTTATAACATCCTGCTTCCAGAGATGTCCTCTTTCTCCCACTTTCATTGTTCTGAGATGGAGGAATGGGTAGAAGTCAATAGTTTTACTCACTGTTCTTGCTCACAGCTGCCTAGCCTCAGTGGTGAATAGGAGTCCACCGTTGGCCTAGTTAAAGCCTTTGCAGGGGAGGCAGGCCGATAATGCAGGAATGCAGTCTTCCTCTTTTTTTATGGCTTCTACTTTACCAAGCACTATTATCTTTTCTAGTGTGTCATGTTTTCTCATGGTATGACCAAAGTGCTACAGTCTCTCAGTTTAGTTGACTTGGCTTCTAGGGTGAGTACAAGATTGATTTCTTCTGGGATCCATTTAGAAACATAGAATCATAGATTTGGAAGAGACCACATAGTACCATCTGATGCAACCAGGCCCGTAGCCAGGATTTTGATTGGGGGGGGGGGGCTGAGTCTGAGTGAAAGAGGGTCTAGCCTAGCAAACCTTTTGTATCATTACCCCAATACCCCCATGCTTATGGGATATATTGAGTATGGTGATCAGATCATGATATGAATAAACATAACAGTTTAAATAATGCACCAGTAAGGCCTTTTCGCGAACCACCATGAGAATTTCGCCCCCCCCCCCTCCCCCGGCTACATGCCTGGTTGTCTGTTCCCCTGTTCGGCTACAACCATTTTCTGCCATGAAAAGACACAGAATCAAAGACATCTTTGCTGGTTCCCTGAGATTCTGCTGCTCAGGATGAAGTCATTTCTCAGTTTCTCTCTCCCTCTCCCCCCCCCTTTTGTTTGATCCACAAAGGTAGCCATGCTGCAACTATTGGCAGTATACCTACCCATGTAATTTACAGTATACCTAAACTGTAATTACATATCAGTTCATGGCAGAGGTTGCATGCTGCAAGTCAATTCTGGTCACTTCTGGAGTGGGAAAAATAAGAAGACTTTGCCCAGAGGGTACCCAGTAGGCCTGGGTAAAAACGGAAAAAATTGTTTCTAAAATCGATTCGTTTTTTGGGGGTTTTTGCGTTTCGTTATTAAAAATAATTACAAAATTTTCCTTTTAAAAAGTTCGATATTTATGAAATTTCGTAAATGTGAAAAAAATTACAAAACATTAATGAATCGATTTCCGAAACAATAACGAATCGATTCGTTAATGGTGGACGCGACCGCGAAATACGCTAAAAAACCTCCAAAAACTTCTGAAGCTTCCCTCTCCCTCTGTTGTTGACTGTTGGTGTGATATTATATTTTTTTTTCACTAATTAAACAAAAAACTTGCCCCAGACATAATAATAACGAAAATAATAACGAAACGACCTCAGAACAATAACGAAACAAATACAATAACGAAATATGAAGCATTTACAAAACGTGTTTAAAAATTCGTTTTTTAAAAAAATTGCTCCAGAATGGTTCGTTATCGTTTTGTAATTTAAAAAATTAACGAATTATTAACGAATTACGAATTAACGAAATGAAACCGCCCAGCCCTAGTACCCAGATGTCTTGCAATCCTGCAGGGAAGCTTCTCTCATGTCCCCCATCTCACCACACTAAAACAGTGGATGTGGCTCTTAATGAGACATGCCGCATTATCACAGGGTGTCTGCGCCCTACACCACTGGAGAAATTACACTGTTTAGCTGGTATTGCACCACCTGACATCCGCCGGGGTGTAGCAACAAATAGTGAAAAGACCAAGGCAGTGACATCTCCGGCCCATCTCCCATTTGGGTATCAGCCAGCACCCCAACGACTTAAATCAAGAAATAGTTTTCTAAGACACTCTCTGGAACGCCTCAACAAGCGAGAGCCCAAAAGTGGCAGGCTCAAACCCAGAGCCTCAATCAATGGCTGATAGCAACTGAGAGACTCCCCCCTGGGCACACACAAAACTGGACGACTTGGAAGGCGCTGAACAGTCTGCGCTCTGGCACCACGAGATGCAGAGCCAACCTTAAGAAATGGGGCCACAAAGTGGAATCCTCGACATGCGAGTGTGGAGAAGAACAAACCACAGACCACCTATTACAATGCACCCTGAGCCCTGCCACATGCACAATGGAGAACCTTCTTGCGGCAACACCAGAGGCACTCCAAGTGGCCAGCTACTGGTCAAAGGACATTTAATAGAATACCAAGTCTGCAAACTTTGTGTTTTGTTTGTTTGTTTGTTTTTAAAGCAATACAACTGTTTTGGTTTGTTCCTGACACGATAAATAAATGGCAGAGGTTTATAGCAATTGTTGATTGGGTTCCTACCCAAGTCACCATAGAGTCATAAAATCATGGAATCATAGAGTTAGAAGAGACCTTGTGGGCCATCCAGTCCAACCCCCTGCCAAGAAGCAGGAAAATTGCATTTATATCACCCCTGGTAGATGACCATCCAGCCTCTGTTTAAAATCCTCCAAAAGAGGAGCTTCCGCCATGCTCTGGGGCAGAGAGTTCCACTGCTGAACAGCTCCCATAGCCAAAAAGTTATTCCTAATGTTCAGGTGGAATCTCCTTTCCTGTAGCTTGAAGCCATTTTTCCACATCCTAGTCTTCAGTGCAACAGAAACCAAGCTTGATACTCCCTTCCTATGACTTCCCCTCACATATCATCTGAATAATGTTCAACAGCTTTGCATCTAAACACCAAATAATACCCAAAGTCTGTGGTCCCATGCCTGACTGAAAGGAGAATCAAAGTGGTGGGTTGATGTTTACAGAGATGGAATATAACTTTAGGAGGTGGTCATTTCCCCTATATGTACATTTTTCACAAAAATAATAGTCATTGCTAGCATGCATTTTCCTGTTGAGCTGAAAAAAGTTTGGAAAGTGTACACTTTTCCTATAATCAATTCTCTTGTACATATCTTGGGATATGTCTGTATGTTGTGATGTGTCCACAAGACTTTTTTTGAATCATGGTAATCTTAAAGCTGTCATGGGGATTTCTAAAATTGATTGTTTGTGGTTTGTCCAAGAACATCCAGGGATTTCCATTGCTGAGCAGGGACTCAAAGCCTGGTCTCCAGAGTCATAGTCCAGTGTTGAAACTACAATACTACACTAGCTCTCTGTAGGCCTCTATAGCTGTTTCTAAAAGGAGGAATTTACATTGCAAACATACTTGTATAAGAATTCAAATAGAAAGGACTCCTTCTCACCTTTCTTCTTGGAATCCCTGAACATGAATCACTCTGGTGTGCTACCTTTCTCCAGTGTCACACACTGATGAAGAGGGAAGGCAGATCAAACCAATGAGTTTCAAGCAGCCTATTTTGCCAGTCCCTTACTTCCTTCATGGTGGCAATGCCAGTGGCCATTTCCTTCCTGGTATAATTGTAACATCTCAGGGAGTTACACTGGTGACATAAACAAATAACATGTGCAGCTGATTGTATCACTGATGCTCTTTACTTGGGAAATAGTTAAACATTATTTTTGTCCCCCAAAATACCAAGGGGAAGGAATGGCAAAACAATCAACTTCGACTGAACTCATGCCATTTCTCATGGATACACTTTTGCTTTTTATTACGAAATGATCCATGTACACTGTCAAAAGAAAAAACCCTCAAAGAATTCCTATAAGAAAGAACAAATGGCTTAGAGATTGGTGATTGGTGACACTGATCACACACCAGTTCCTTTTGAAGTTTGGTGTATATAATAAGCACTGTAAAATCATATATCTCCCCACCTCAACCGACCCATAAGAGTTTAACGCTGTTGACAAGTATTAAAGCATTTAGATTCCCTTTCAACATTTATTCATTTTTCTTTGATCCCTCAGGGATGGAATGTTTCTGTTTCATGGTATATAACAAATTTCACTTGCTTCTGGAATCAGAAAAAGGGTTCTGGAGCTTTCCCTCAAATCTAGGAAAGTTGCGAAAATATGCCTTTGGGCTTGTGTCAGAGGAAATGGGCTTCAATCGCCTGAAGTTTGAAGTAGGATGTGAAAAGCATCCTATTTCTTATTGCACTTTTTTCTGAGGGAGATATTTTTTTTTACTTTTGTCTTATGTGAGGACAAGAAACCACTGACTACCCCCCCCCCCCATCTTGAAATTATGTTCTTTCTACTACTATTGATGACTGTTTTCATGCTTCTGGGAATGATTTGGGGGCATAATGAACTGTTTGCACAACACTATGTTTACAGCTACCTTGCTGGACAGACTTTGCAATTTGCAACAGCACAACAACAGAGAGGAAACAAACAAGGACATCTAATTACCTCTCAACAAAAAATTTCCCCAGGCGCAGTCAGGCCATTGTATGCTAATCAAGGTGGTCAGTTGAAACATTCACACCTAGCTCTAGCAGAGAAGAGTCCTTTGTCTCACCCTAGTCATGCCACAGATATATAAATCCTTTTGCCTAGTTCCAACAGACCTCACTACCTCTGAGGATGCTTGCCAAAGTGCAGGCAAAATGTCAGGAGAGAATGCCTCTAGACAATCATCCAGCCCGAAAAACATACAACAACCCATCAATTAGATTGTTTGGAACATTTTGATGAATCATCCAGATGCTCTGTGCTTGGGACATCTGTGCCTTCTGTTTTCTCAAAAGAAAATGTACAAATATAGGATGAGTTAATATAACTTGAAAGCAGTGTATCTGAAAGGATCGAAGGATTTTAGTAGGCTACAAGCTAAACATGAGCCAATAGTTTGGTGCCCAACCAAAATTTACTTTTTAAAAAAGTGTGTGTAACCCTGCATTAATAGGAGTATAGTGTCCAGATTAGAGGGAAATAGTAGTGACACTGAATTCAACTTAGGTCAGACCTCACTTGGAATAGCACTATTTTCCATTCTGGGCACCACAGTTGAAGAAGACTATTTGCAACCTGGAACTTATCTAGAGAAGAGCAACCAAAATGGTCAAAGATCTGAAAACCAAGCTCATGAGGAATGATTTAAAGATCTGAGTATGTTTAGTCTGGAGAAGAGAAAATTAAGAGGTGATATGATAGCCACATTAAAAAGAAATGAAGGGAAATTATATTGGGAATGGAGGAAGCACTTTTTCTGTTGTTCCCTAGACTAGGACATGGAACGATGAATTCAAACAAAAGGAAAAGAGATCCCACCTAAACTTTAGGAGATACATATTTACTGTGAAAGCTGTTCAACATTACAAAAGACTGCCTCAGAGGCTGGTGGAATCTCCATCTTTAGAAATCTTCAAAAAGAAGTTTGATGAACATCTTTCAAGACTATTGTGATTTTCTATTCCTGCATTGCAGGGAGTTGAATGAGACGGTCATTGTGGTCCCTTTCAATCATAAAACTCTATGATTCAGTGAAAAGATGCTTTGCTCAGAAACACTTTGCACAAATTTTACCAGCCTCAACAAAGAAATCACTCCATTTCTTGTCCTCAGATTAGAGGCAAAAAATCTCATGTAGGTCAATGCTTATTTGACAAGTTATCTGAAAGGGTCAAGATTGTCTGTTATATCAGGAATTAGGTTTTTTATGCTATTTGTTTTATTGCCTCTGAAACTCTCAGGGCCCCTGAAGTGCAATGAGCAAAAATATTCATGACATTAAATGCATGACTAATAACCAAATGAAAACTCCTTTGTCTAAGAATACTTCAAAACTCATAAATAATTAAGACCAGATTATAGAAGAAGAACAAAACAGGCAAAGGAGCCACCCTTATTTCAAGAATCAATGGCCAAGATTGATAGAAGATCTTTGTTGTCCACTGAAGAATCAGAAGTGATGGAGTCACTCTGACATTCCTTGGGAAGGACTTCCAGAGTCAAGATGCTGGTGCTGAGAAAGCTCTGCAAGGTCCTCCCACCAAGCAAGCATGATATGGTGGGACAATCACCAAGGACAATCTGTTGAGAATCTCAGATTTTTGGAAGACAAATATTGAAGGACACTAGTTTTCTGATAACAACTGTTTTAGGAAGAATTCTTCACCTGTCTAGTTTCTCCAGTTTCTACCTACATTGTCCATACCAGATTATAAAGTTTCTCTTTCTCTTATTTAATGGAAATTTGTATACATTTCCATGTATTTAATTTCACATTCTCTCTGGCATACACATGGTTACAGACATCTTCCCCAGCCAGTAAAATGTTTCTGCACATATTCCAACTCCAAGCATTTTAGTTGTTGTCCTTTTTCAATGTACTCTTGGACTGAATCTTATTGATTAGTCCCAGCTAGAGTAAATGTATTGAATCAGCTGTTAAATGATGAGCCAACACTCCGGTATATTCTATTGATTCAGTGGGTCTGTTCTAGTGTGGCCTAACCAAAGAGTTAAAAACCATGACATTGTGTATAAGAAATCCACTATGAACTTCAATAAATGTGCAGATTTCTGTGGCAAGATATGGTTTGTAAGATGTGTAGGAAAGGTAATTTCTATGGAAATCTCAAGGCCACAAATTCCTTTCTATCTCTTGTTGTTCCTATGTTCCTTCAAGTTATGATTTACTTGGTTATATTTAGAGAGATAGTGCCATTGCTTTCTGGCAGGCCAGTAATAATACAAAAATGCCCTAATCTATTCATTGGCAACTTGTCCTTATTCATACATTGATGGCACTGGAAAAAACACACTTGAGATGAGACCAAGACTTAGCTGGTTTCTGGTGAACAATTGGGATACATAATTCCAGGATATCTCTAAGGGCATTTAGGTTCTTCTGCTATGCCCTGTTGTGCAATGGCACAATTCAATAGCAAGATTTTGCAACTTGTCAGCAATGTAGCTCTGTCTTTGTAAAGTTACACATCGTAACTTCTGATATAGAATCTCAGCCTTGGATTTTTAAGACTTAAGTACTTAAAACCTTGAGTCAAAATGGATGAATCTGTCAGATTCAATTTCTCCGCTGTCCAGTCCGAGGTTTGTTCTACTGAGATATTTCTCCTGTATACAAGCTCAAGTTTATTTCTTTTAAACATGAAGTAATCTGCAGATTTTTTGTAAATTCTTACCTGAATCCTTTAATGGATTTATTCAATTTTTCCATCTATTCTAAAGCAACTATTTTAAATCAGTAGCTTCCTATTTAATTGAAACAGCCAAGGAATCTCACAGAAGCCAAAATTTTGTTGACTACATGGATTTCATCAATAGTTAAATGGAAAGTTAACATATAGGCAATTCACATGAATTGAATGGTATATTCAGGAGCTGATATTAAGTTTCAGCCCAGGAGCTTTGTCAGGATTAATACAATTGATTATGAGTTTCACTAGATATGTAAATCCTTGCTTATTTTCATTCTCACATCCAAAAAAGACATATACTGTATTTTTTTTCTTTGCTGGGTGAGATATTTCTGTGCTCTTTCAAAGGGATTATTTGCATTTGCAAGACTTTATTTTGCAGGAAACGTGTGAACAATTTTGACATAAACTACAATTGTTTCTGCCTTCTTGCACAGACCTTTTCAATGCATGAGCCTTTGATGTATTGTTTGCATCTTCTGGGTCAATAATCCATACTTTCTGTGCTAGCTCTCTCTGTGTGCTTTGCTTGACAAAGGGAATAGAGACTAATTTTACCCAGAGGTTTCTTGCACAAATTATGCAGAAACTGAGAAGAAAAGTGGAAAGGACTTGGCATTTCATTCTTACATAGGAGACAATAAATCTTGCAGTTGTGGTTTTCTGAACAGGATTGTCCCATCGTGGTGAGAGGAATTTGGTGAGAAAATGGAAAAGAGCTGAATAGGCTGTACTTTCCTAGGATTCACACCTCCCAAACCACAGTGTGGTAATATGGCCTGCATTCACATGTACACAGAATAAGTTTCCAGTAGAAGCCTTTCCTCAAATTGATGATAGAAGTGGAATATATTTATGGAATCAAGACTGGAACTGAAAAGAAAAGGAGTAAGAACCGATAATCAAGCAAAACAACAACAACATTGCAACGAAAGATTTCTCTATTGAGCATGGGTGCAAGATGTTCCATAAACCAAGAGTTGGCAAAGGCCAGATCATCTGCGTATTGAGATACACATTACCTCTAATCAGGTAAGCCGATGGTGAGGACTGCTGGGAACTGCAGTTATCTGCAACATACAGAGGGCTGTAATTTGTTCATCTGTGATGATAGACCATGGACTGATGATGTTCAAAACACTTTACCAGGATAATTTTTGTAACACTTGTCCATGGATAAAGTTCATGGAATTGTAGAGAAGACACCTCAGTGGTCATCTTCTAATGATCCAAACCCCAGGAACCAAATACTCCCAAAAAAACACCCAACCAGACCCTGGTTAGAAAATCTCCAAGGAAAGAGACCACCACACTCCAAGGCAGTGTATTCCACTGTCAAACCGCTCTTATAGGCATCAATTCCTTCCAAATATTCAGTGGAACTTATTTTACTGTCATTTGCATCCAACGCCCCATGTTAGAGACATTAGAGCAGCAGAAAACAAACCATCTTCATCTTCAATATCACATGCCAGCCCCCCAAGCCACTCCTGCTGCCTTCTTTATAAAATAACCTTGCCAAATTTTGTATGTAATACTCCTCAAAATGTGAATATTCTGATCAGTCCAATATTCTTCCCCTCCCAGTTTCTTAACACTTAAAAGTTTTAAACAATATTTTGAATACTGTTTGAAAAATCTAGCCTTAGATTTGTCAGTGTAAAATATAAATACATATTAGTTGAATGCATATATAATCTATATATATATATATAAATGCTCTGTGCATAATGAGTACCTTAAAAACAAAAGAACCAATGAACAAAATCACACCAAATTTGGCAACAAAATGTCTCACAACACAAGGAGTGACCATCACTCAAAAAATTATGATTTTGTCATTTGGGAGTTGTAGTTGCTGGGATTTATAGTTCACCTACAATCAAAGAGCATTCTGAACTCCACCAACGATGGAATTGAACCAAACTTGGCACACAGTTCTCCCGTGACCACCAGCAGAAAATACTGGAAGGGTTTGATGGGCATTGACCTTGAGTTTGAGAGTTGTAGTTCACCTACATCCAGAGAACACTGTGGACTCAAAAAATGATGGATCTGGACCAAACTTGACACAAAAAATCCATATGCCCAAATATGAACACAGATGGAGTTTTGGGGAAATAGACCTTGGCATTTGGGAGTTGTGGTTACTGGGATTTATAGTTCACCTACAATCAAAGAGCATTCTGAACTCTACCAATGATGGAATTGAACCAAACATGGCATACAGGACTTCCATGACCAACAGAACACATTGGAAGGGTTTGGTGGGCATTGACCTTGAGTTTGGGAGTTGTAGTTCACCTACATCCAGAGAGCACTGTGGACTCAAACAATGATGGATCTGGACCAAACTTGACACAAAAAATCCATATGCCTAAATATGATCACAGATGGAGTTTTGGGGAAATAGACCTTGGCATTTGGGAGTTGTAGTTACTGGGATTTATAGTTCACCTACAATCAAAGACCATTCTGAATGAACCCCACGAATGACAGAACTGGGGCAAACTTCCCACACAGAACCCCATGACCAACAGAAAATACTTAAGGCCATCCAGTCCAACTCCCTTCACCAGGGTAAGAAAACAAAGCCCTCCTGACAGAGAGCCATCCAGCCATAGATATAGATATATATGATTCACACACAGAGAGATGTATTATAGATTTGAAAGGGACTCCTAAAGATGGACAATTATATGTTGCATGTTTCAGAGTAGGCAAACCAAACAATCCCTACTTCAACACTGACAAAGAAACATCAAGAAATACCGTTTACCCACAAGCATAAAGACATTACATATATTAGAAACCAGTACTTTCTAATTAATTTATTTTCCATATCACCAGACTGGGCCACAGCAACGCGTGGCAGGGGACCGCTAGTTGACCTATATATTGATTCACCATTAGGCTACTGATTCAGTGGGTTTACGCTCGTTGACACAAACAGGTGACATTTCAGCCAGTAACATGTAAATATCATAGATGAAAGATGTTGAGGATGAAATGATAAAGGAAAGAAAGGAACCATTTGGTTTCCTAGTATCAATCTTAAGTGAATAAACTGCCCAAGAAGAACTAAGTAAAAGAAAGCAAAAGGTCATTTTCAGAAATAGAGGTCACCATTGATGTAAGGACACATTTGTGGTCATGGCAAGGAGATCCAAGTTTTATGATAATCAGCTTACAACTCTTAAACTTGTAGTAGAAGGTAAGTATATAAATAAATAATTTTAAAACTCCAAAGGCTATGATAATTGCTCCATTATGATAATACAGTCATTTCATTTGATCATTTGGGTTGCCTGGTTACTATAGAAACCATATTTGAAAAACCTCCACATTACTAGCTGGAGCATGTAAATCAGACGAACTTATAAAAGGGAGTTCACTATTAATTTCCCCTCTTTCTTAGCTTAGAATATGATTCAAAGGAAGAACATAAATATTTATAACTTCTTAGTCTAATCAGCAATGCATAAGGAACTAATTATTCTATTAGCAGTAATATTCAGGTACTGCGTACAAAGGGAATGATTCTCGCTTTTCTTCTTGTGATCCCCTCCCCTTAAATAGGAATGTCAGATGCTAAGTGTATTTTATATCAAGATATGACCATTTTCTGTACCAGAAGTCATCTAACAGGGCTTGTGCAATGATATCTTCTATTCAATTCAGAATAGTGTGGCTAGACAATCCAAGCATAAAAATAAAATGAAGGTAAAGATGGATAAATCCACCATATTTCATTACCTCCTATGTTTGTTTGTTTGCTTTCATTTCTGGAGTTCACCCCCCTTTTATGAAGAAATGTCTGGATTTTGGATAGTTTCTTAAATAATTCAATTCAAGGATTCAGTACATTCAATAATTAATCTCTTCCCAACATGAAGAAAAAATGCCTGCCTTGTAACTACCTGTCTGAGGGAAAGGAAAGTGGCAAAGAGGTGGTAATTCACTGTGAAAAATAGGGGAGAATATTTATAACTTGATTTTAAAGATAAAATCCCTACTGCTTTGGAGGATGAATGAATTTTACATTTTCCCATCTTTAGTTGGGATAGTCTCAACTAGAGTAGAACCATATAGCTGAGTCAAATTGATTCAATGGCTCTACTTTTGTCAGGTCGAGCAATAGAATTTAAAATCTTACTTTTCCTCTTAACTCTTGAATTATGTTTGTTTTGTTTATGAAGAAATGTATGAAAGGTTGGAAGAAAGGAAAAGTGAAGGAAGAAGGAGAGGAATAGGAGGAAGGCGAGGAGGAGGCGGGAAGAAGAGGAAGAAACAAGAACAGAACCCCCTTAGGTTGTTTAAAAATGCAATGTAGTCTCCCACGCAACAGTCTGGTTTCTCAATAACATATTGAGATATGCATGCTAAACTGAAAACCTACCTGAAATGTATGTCCCATGGAGGATCCAGTTTACTTTTTGAAATGGTTTCCAATGAAGCAAAAATCGAAAGCAAGGGAAAATGGGAACTGCCACACTACACTTCGTTATGCTAAACATCTTAGATGCAGGACCTAATCAGGGCACACCCAGAAGGCACTTATAGTGCACGCCCTCCTGTGTTTTCCTCTGGGGCATCCAGACAACACTTCAGGGAAAATGCTTTTGGCACAAGCAGAAAAACCTTGCTTTATGCCGAGGTAATTTGTCTGCTGGAAAGATCTTGGTCTTTCACATGACCAGTGTAATTCCACGTGCAGGAGCTGTGTAGATGGGACCAGGATCATGCCCATCTACACATCTGTCTCTGGATTCTTGGGCTTAGGATTCAGCCTCCCCTCCTCTCAAAAGCCCTCTAAAGGCCTTTTAAAAGGATAATAACTCACCCGGCCACTATTTCCCCTTCTCCAGAGCTCTCCTAGTCAGAGAAGGTGAAATGGTGGACGGGTGAGTTATTTTCCTTTTTTGAAGTCCTTTTAAAGAGGTTTTCTTTTGTGTCCCAGTGCCCTGCTAGAAAGGCTGGCAGGGCATCTGGATAATTCCCCCCTCTAAAAAAGCATGTGGTTTCTGGAGGGGGTGTGTGGACTACAGGACTACTCGTATTTTAAAATGCGATTGCTCCCGGGTTGAAGGGCTGTATGGAACTGCCCTCATTTATAATTTAATGCTTGTAAAAAGTTTCATTTATTTAATGATCTACTCTGGCGGATCCCCTCCAGCTGAAACAAATGAGTGGATTGAAGTCCTGGTGTGCAATTTCAAATATAAAGGTTGAGTTGTTGAAATTATCTCTCATTCTACATGGTTTTATTGGATTTCTTTATTTGGTGAATTTGAAGTCTGAAGTCAAGCGCCGTAGTGCAATATCCAAATTACCACACCAAGGCGGCTCTCAGATTATCTACATCCATATCTTTATCTTTATATATCCCATAAATATCATCCACCCTACTACCCATAGTAGACTAGTAAATACCTCTGGATAATGTGCACAAAAGTAGAACTGTCACAAGATGGCATGTGGCAGAAGAAGAAAGCCAATATTTCTTACCTTTTCTATTTTGTCATCTTTCTTATTCCAAGAACATCAATTATAACTGATACCAGAGATTCCACTTGGGTTTTAATCCAAAATTTAGACCCAATCCTTAACTATTGTGTCCAATTCTGGGCACCACAATTCAAGAGAGATATTGACAAGCTGGAATGTGTCCAGAGGAGGGCGACTAAAATGATCAAGGGTCTGGAGAACAAGCCCTATGAGGAGTGGCTTAAGGAGCTGGGCATGTTTAGCCTGAAGAAGAGAAGGCTGAGAGGAGATATGATAGCCATGTATAAATATGTGAGAGGGAGCCACAGGGAAGAGGGAGCAAGCTTGTTTTCTGCTTCCTTGGAGACTAGAACGCGGAACAATGGCTTCAAACTACAAGAGAGGAGATTCCATCTGAACACGAGGAAGAACTTCCTGACTGTGAGAGCCGTTCAGCAGTGGAACTCTCTGCCCCGGAGTGTGGTGGAGGCTCCTTCTTTGGAAGCTTTTAAACAGAGGCTGGATGGCCATCTGTCAGGGGTGATTTGAATGCAATATTCCTGCTTCTTGGCAGGGGGTTGGACTGGATGGCCCATGAGGTCTCTTCCAACTCTTTGATTCTATGATTCTATGATTCTATGATTCTATGATTCTATGATTCTACGATTCTATTCAGTCGCTTGAGTAGCTCCTCCACATCCAGACTAAGTGTGCAGCTACACTGTTGAATTAATGCAGTTTAACTGCCATGGTTTAATGCTACGGAATAATGAGCATTGTAGTTTTTACAAGATCTTTAGCCTTTTCTGCCAAAGAGAGCTAATGCAAACTATAAATCCTATGATTTCATAACAGAATCAGACTGCACTGTGGATGCATCCTAAATCATGGAGCCAGTGGTGTGGGAGACATGAACTGCCACTGAGAGCTGATCCCGAGGGTCAGCTCCCCCACAGTGCCTGGCTCTGTGGTGAAAGCCGATCAGAGTGAGATATTACTTGGCATAGATGGTCACTCATCTAGAAGGAAATGTCAGCAACCTTCTAGCTGTGACAGTGGTTGTAGGAAATCTGTAAGAGTAGATCATGCTGAGAGAGGATGAGAGGGGCAGGAGGGAGAGAGAGAGAGAAAGAGAGAGAGATTGGAAGAGAATAAATCACACTGCCATGAATACATCTTTCATATTCAAGAGACTGCCCTACTTATTACTGGAATGTGTTCATCATGCAACGCCTAAAATTCAGAAGACCAAAATCCCAGAATTTTCTGATCCTAATTAAAAAGAGGAAGAAAAACCCTAAGCAGAAAGAATGGAACAGATGCAAAAGGAACTCACTGGAAACACAGTTAATCACTCCTTCTCAGACTAGGTTGGGGAAGCTGTCATAGATCAATACTAATAAGAATAAGATATTTAAAATTTCTTACTCCTCAAAGCTGGGTACACCATAGGGTTAGACTACAAAATATAGCAAAAACATGAACCAATTTAAAATTGGAGGAAATAATTTAAAAATGTGATGTGTTTTTCAGGGCCAACACAGCAGAGGACCAACTTGGGTTAGGCCTTACAGATTATAGAAGGTGGAGGCTCATTCTTTGGACACTTTTAAACAGAGGATGGATGGCCATCTGTCAGGGGTGCTTTGAATGCAGTTTTCCTACTTCTTGCCAGGGAGTTGGACTGGATGGCCCATGAGGTCTCTTCCAACTCTAGGATTCTATGGTTTTATGATTTATTTATGTATTTATTGTAGGTCTCTTTCAACTCTATGATTTTATGATAGTTCATGGTGAGGATCTTCCTTTAAAAAGTCAGGTCCTCAACTCTGTGAACCACTGACTAAAGACAATGCATACTCATGAGCAAGGACTTCCTTGGAAATAGGAGCAGAAACATCATAGAATCATAGAATCATAGAATCAAAGAGTTGGAAGAGACCTCATGGGCCATCCAGTCCAACCCCTTGCCAAGAAGCAGGAATATTGCATTCAAATCACCCCTGACAGATGGCCATCCAGCATCTGTTTAAAAGCTTCCAAAGAAGGAGCCTCCACCACACTCCGTGGCAGAGAGTTCCACTGCTGAACGACTCTCACTGTCAGGAAGTTCTTTCTCGTGTTCAGATGGACTCTCCTTTCTTGTAGTTTGAAGCCATTGTTCCACGTCCTAGTCTCCAAGGAAGCAGAAAACAAGCTTGCTCTCTCCTCCCTCTGGCTTCCTCTCACATATTTATACATTGCTATCATATCTCCTCTCAGCCTTCTCTTCTTCAGGCTAAACATGCCCAGCTCCTTAAGCCGCTCCTCATAGGACTTGTTCTCCAGACCCTTGATCATTTTAGTCACCCTCCTCTGGACACATTCCAGCTTGTCAATATCTCTCTTGAATTGTGGTGCCCAGAACCGGACACCATATTCCAGGTGTGGTCTAACCAAAGCAGAATAGAGGGGTAGCATGACTTCCCTGGACCTAGACACTATGCTCCTATTGATGCAGGCCAAAATCACATTGGCTTTTTTTGCCGCCACATCACATTGTTGGCTCATGTTTAACTTGTTGTCCACAAGGACTCCAAGATCTTTTTCAATAGGGTTGGTCTCACCCCAGTTTTTTAACATGTCACCCTGAGAAACCTCATCTCATGGTCTTCACTCCTATTACATTATTATTTTGAAACCGAAGAAGAATGCTGTGTGGTAATTGAGTCTGTGTGTTTTGGAAACCTCAAGTCCACTGTGCCAGACCAGAGTGTCTCACTCTGACATTACATGCCTGTCCTTTTGGGTCTGCTTACAGTGGGGTGGTAAAACTTTACTCATGAATAAGCACATTGTAGATCAGTCTTCCCCTTTTCTTTGCCCAGGCTGCGTCCCATCTCACTTGATGCTGTCACTGCAGCTTTTGCTTCCTCCTTCTCTTTGGCTGGTAAGGCTTCACACTCAATTTCCTGTTCTAGCTGCTTTTCCAGCCTGCTCAACTCCAAGTAGAGCAGAAGGAGGAGTGGAGGAGTTCCAGTGGAGGAACTAAGGTATGAGAGGAGGTACACGAGGGAGCATCATGTATCCTATGCAGGTTGGGGAATGTTAGAGCTGGCAGCAGTGGAAATCCTTTTGATGTCACCCACTCTGATGAAGTTTTAAATTGTATTGAAGTGGTTTTAATGTAAGCTGCTTTGAGTTTCCTTTGTGGACAGAAAAAAGCAGGGTATACATAATAATAACAACTACAATAACAATAACAACAACAATATTGGCACCATGTAGTTGTGGCAATTTGTTGGTATTTTGTTTATTTGTTGATATTATGACTTCATTCTATGGAATCCTGGGATTTGTAATTTGGTGAGGTCCTTAGCTTTCCCTGTTGAATAACACCAATATCATTCCTGAAATTACAGCTGTAGAGTTTTCCTAGGAGACAATTCCAAAGACCCTATTAAATGTGTAAATTCCAGAGTTTTATAGGATGGGGTAGTTAAAATGTGGTGTTAAGGTGTTTAAATAGTGCAATATACAATCCTAGTCCTGTCTAGATTTGAACTATTGCATGTTGGATTTATCTACATATAGCATTACGATTCAACAATTGGTTCGGTGCTTTTAGCAGAGACTAGCCAACAGCTCCTGTTTGCATTTTCTTTGGGGCACTGCCCCTTGCTCTTGCAGATCCCCTCAGATTCCTGAATTACATACCCCCCCCCCTTTGTATTTGCCATTACCTGGGGACCTCTTCTTCATTAAGACTTTGCTGGCCTAGATCACCGAATGGGGTTGAGCTCACTTCCTGGGCCTATCCATACTATGTTGTGTACATTCAGCTGTTGCAGGAACCAAATGCAAAAGCAGATTCAAAGAACCACAGGGTTCCTCTCTGATTGGAAGGCAAACACTTTATCCTGCAGTCTTGGTGATGAGCTATGGGAATTTGCAGGTATTCAATTAGTCACCAGGGGGAGCCCCTATTATTCAATAAATGCAGGAGCACCACACTGAGAATTAAAAGGGAGAATGAATCCTCCATCTCGAGGTGAGGGAGGACTGGAAACCTGCTGAGTGTGGCACCGAGACAGAGAGACACAGTGTGATTCAAGATTGCAGTAATTTGCTAGAGAGCAATACAGGGTATTATTGTTCAGGGAACAGGCTGCAGTTATTTTCATCACCGCCATCAACCTCTGTCCTCTTCCGCACGCAGAAACATGTCTTGGTGTGCAGCATGGCAGAGAGCCTCCTGTTTGCGGCTCATGCAGAAAGCTCATGCAAAGAAAAGCAATCTGCATTCAAGAAGGAAGAGCTGCTTTCCGGATGGGAAAGGGCTTTATTCCTGCACAGATAAAGATTGTCACAGTTTGTGTGAGATTGTATGTATATTATCTACACATCAAACAAGGCAGATGATTTCCCCTTTTCTGCTTGGAATCAAAACCAGGACCGGACAAAGAAATTTAAAAGGAGGGAAATTCAAAAAGGTGGTATGTCTGATTGAATGGCTGAAACTTTTAAAACCATCCGTATTATGCAGTTCTTGTGAGGATGCTTGCCATAGATGCAGGCGAAACGTCAGGAGAAATTCCTCTAGAACATGGCCATATAGCCCGAAAAAACCCACAAGAACTGAGTGATTCCAGCCATGAAAGCCTTCGACAATACATCCTTATTATGGGTCAGAAATCCAACTCAAAATAGCTAGTTGTGTTATCATCGTCATCAGCCCTCCACATTCACTGTGGTTGGAGAAAAATTAAAAATGCCTTTTTGTATCTGAGAGAATATCTCTCGAGGAATTGTTAAGTCCTCAAGAGTCACTTTAAAGTCAACTTCTACTCAAAATATGGGTAAAATCTTATGATTGAGGAAAGAAATCTTCATATTACTGTATTTGTTTTGTTTTTGCACATACTAAGAAATAATTTCAAATGTTTGCTCCTTATTGAGCAAAGATTGCAACAGCTTTCATGCATTTTGCAACAGTTTCTCATATCCAGGCACTTTTTGATTAAAATATTCTTTGCATTACATATTTGTTTTATCCTCCCTACAAAAAGTGAATTTGGTTCATATAGAATTATTTGTACCTAGAACTTCAGTGGCTGCAATCCTGTTGATTAAGTTCACTTAGAACAGATGCACTGGATCAATTAGAATCATAGAATCATAGAATTGGAAGAGACCTCATGGGCCATCCAGTCCAACCCCCTGCCAAGAAGCAGGAATATTGCATTCAAATCACCCCTGACAGATGGTCATCCAGCCTCTGTTTAAAAGCTTCCAAAGAAGGAGCCTTCACCACGCTCTGGGGCAGAGAGTTCCACTGCTGAACGGCTCTCACAGTCAGGAAGTTCTTCCTCATGTTCAGATGGAATCTCCTCTCTTGTAGTTTGAAGCCATTGTTCCGCGTCCCAGTCTCCAGGGAAGCAGAAAACAAGCTTGCTCCCTCATCCCTGTGGCTTCTTCTCACATATTCATACATGGCTATCATATTTCCTCTCAGCCTTCTTTTCTTCAGGCTAAACATGCCCAACTCCTTAAGCCGCTCCTCATAGGGCTTGTTCTCCAGACCCTTGATCATTTTTGTCGAATGAAGTGTCAATATGTAGGTAAATGCTAATGATACAATGAGTATGTTCTATTAAGGGTTTAGATAAGGCAACAGAAAATACACTAACTTCTCAACAAAATGACTTTTCACAAAACAAAATGTTTTAGCATATTTTTGAGAAAAATAATGGTAACATCTCATGCAATTGTGTCAAAGTGCTCAGATACCTAACCACTAACCAGAATCAGAAAATGATAATGAAAACATTTACAAGTTTTCCTTACATTGCATGCAACCAGTAGAGCAGTAGACAAGTTTAGAGACTCAATTTAATATTCTTAGGGTGCATCTCTACTGTAGAATTAATGCAGTTTGACACTACTTTAATTGGCCTGGCTCAATGCTATGTAAGCCTGGGAGTTATAGTTTTGTGAGCAAGTGTGTTGGTGCATCACAGAGAGAAACATGCCAGGAGGAATGCGTGTCAAGCCAACCCCAGCCGAGACGGCCTTCCGCCTGGAAACCAATGCCCTCACTGTGGGAGAAGATGCAGGTCAAGAATAGGGCTCCACAGCCACCTACGGATCCACAAGAATACTTATCATGGAAGACTATCCTACTTGTCCAACGAGGGATCGCCTAAGTAAATAAGTAAGTAAGTAAGTGGTACATCACTAAACTACAATTTTTCCAAGATTGCACAGCACTGAGATTCAACAATTATAGTGGTGTGCATTAATTCTACAATATAGATGCATCCTATCGAGCTAGACATGTATTTATATTCAGTTAAGAGACACACTAAAATGTGTTTCCATTCCATTTTCCCCATTCAATTCTTAAGAGCGGTGTCTATGCACTTTATATGTTAGTAAAAAAAAGGATGTAGAAAACTTTTTTAAAAACCCTAACCCTCATTAAAAATACTCTGAGCCTTTGCAGCTTTGCATTTTAAGCTCACTTAAACCACAGCCCCATCATGACAACAGGAACAAAATAGAGTTTGCTTCTGTTGCTCTGATGATAAACACATTTGCTTGGGACTAAGTACTTAACTTGTGGTAGAAAAGGACAACATGCTTTAAAGTAAAAAGGATAGGTTCAGCATGTTTAATTCATGCGCTTCTCTAACAACACTCAGTCTATGCAACATTCTAGAACATAAACAGTAAAGATGCTACAGTAAACCACATTAGTCTTGGATCAGGTGCTGATTCAAAATCTTTTTGCTGCTTTCCCAATTGCCAGATTAACTCTTCACCTAGAATCATATGGGTGTGGTGACCATGACCACATCTGCATTAGCCCATAATCTGTGGCTGGTCTGGAGCAGAAATGCCCTAAGAAGGCCCAGATGTAGCCAAATGCCCCCTTCTGAATTCCAAAGCAACAGGTTGCAGTCTACACAGTGGTGCCAGGGCTGTGCTCACCCCTTTGGACTGTCACCTCATCTTCCACCTTGCCACTGACACTTCAAGCCATCCACAGAGATCAGTGTGAAATCTTGATCATTGCATGTGCCCAGTGCAGAGGTGCCCAAACAACCAGGAAGAAGGAGGGAGCTGATCTTGTTGGTCATCTTCTTGCAAACAAACTAGTACAATGTGGGCTAGGCAAAATTACGGTTAGGTGGATTTGTAAGTGGTTAAATGGATGAACCCAGAGGGTGCTCACCAATGCTTCCTCTTCATCCTGGAAAGAAGTGACGAGCGGAGGAAGCCACAGGGAGGAGGGAGCAAGCTTGTTTTCTGCTTTCCTGGAGACTAGGATGCGAAACAATGGCTTCAAACTACAAGAAAGGTGATTCCATCTGAACATGAGGAAGAACTTCCTGACTGTGAGAGCCGTTCAGCAGTGGAACTCTCTGCCCCGGAGTGTGGTAGAGGCTCCTTCTTTGGAAGCTTTTAAAGAGAGGCTGGATGGCCATCTGTCAGGGGTGATTTGAATGCAATATTCCTGCTTCTTGGCAGAGGATTGGACTGGATGGCCCATGAGGTTTCTTCCAACTCTATGATTTTATGATTCCATCTTTGCTGTATTCTAAGAGAAGTTTGACCAAAGCAGACCAGAGTGGCATTATAGTATCCTCCATCTAGACCTTATCAATGAATCCTACAATCAAAAGACATATCTGGATTAGGGTCATGGCTTTACTCATACCCTACATGGACTGGATGAGGATTTACACTTCCCAGTTCTTAGCTTTAGGACTGTATGTATATACTAGTTCTCTCTATTTCCAGCAGTTTTCTTCATGGCTTAGTCTCTTTTAAAGATTTGTGATCCACCCAATCATGGATCTGAAAGTGGGTGACATTTTAGGAAAATAAATCTTTATTTTTTGTTTGCTTTTTGTTTTGGTTTGTTTTGCATGCATTAATAAATCATTTCAACAAGCAAGATTACAACATCTTCTGTGTGCTTTCAGCTATTTTTCCTTGGATCTGTGGAGTTTGGGTGAAAATTTGTGAAAAGGAAGTGAGAATCCAAAAGTGGCAAGCTAAAACCCAGAACCTCAATCCATGGCTGATACCAAATGAGAGACTACCTCCTGGGCACACAGAAGACTGGGCAACTTGGAAGGGACTTAAGAGACCATGAGATGCAGAGCCAACCTTAAGAAATGGGGCTACAAAGTGGAGTCCATGACTTGCGAGTGTGGAGAAGAGCAAACCACAGACCACCTATTACAATGCAACCTGAGCCCTGTCACATGTACAATGGAGGACCTTCTTATAACAACACCAGAGACACTCTAAATGGCTTGCTACTGATCAAAGGACATTTAATAGAATGCCAACTTTTTTAAACTTTGTGTTTTCTCAAATATGTTGGTTCGCTCCTGATATGACAAATAAATAAATAAATAAATATTGTTTTATCATTTTAAAATATTATCAAATGTTATTTGCTCAAGGAAAGAAATACTTGTATTTCAGGAATAATCCATGGGTATTCAGAAAAGTTTGAGTGATGGAGCAATTCTATGGTCCTAAGGAGCTGTATTGGTCTACAGATCCACTACTACTACTATTACTACTACTACCACCAATTATTGTTGTTGCTGTTGTTGCTTGACTGGACCATTATCCTGACTATTGAAATAATGTGTTATGTCAATAGTAATTCTTGAGTTACAGGTAGGATGACATTTAACTTGAAACTGGAAACCTGAATTCTTTTCTCCGCAAACTTATTCTTTTGATGGAGTTGAAATTTTCTGTATTGCTGGTGGCACTTTCCATGGCATCAGAAGTAGAACCTGTAAAAAGATAGAAATAAATGTCACCCAAACAATAATCACAGATCATTGCCATTTTAGGATGGGGAATTTCTGTTTGAAATGCTTCTACAACGTTGTTTTTAGATGGATTATTCCTGAAATACAAGTATTTCTTTCCTTGAGCAATCTCAAAAAACAGAAGCCTGGAAGCAATTTTTATGGTCATTCTTGATAATGTTTTGAGATGTGTCTGAAAAGCTCTATGAGGCCAAGGTGTGCACAGATGAATTTTTCATCACAAGCAATCGCAGCCGACAAAACCCATACCAAGTGAGAAAGCTTAGAGGGAGAATAAAAACCTGTTCTGTAAAAAGAAGAAGACAGGGATAATAATATATATATATTTAAACTGCAGTTTGTGATGCCCACAGTCAAGGCAGGAGGAAAGGTGATAGAGTATGATGACCACCACAACTGCAAATGGCAAGGACTTTAATTGCCTTTCAATTAAAGGGCGAAATCAGAGATGGGGAGATATATTCTCTTTGGCACGGAGACAGGTCTACTGAAGTGATGAATGCTAAGCATTAAAGAAAGGGCTTCTGGAACACTTTGATCATTGCTGCATGTCTGAAAGAGCATATGCATATGAAAATAAGGATGTTCTCAAAGGCTATTAAGCATTGCCCAATTGCCTAGAAGACTGACACGAATGCTTACTGCACATAATCTAACATACTGCAGATGAAAGCAGGTACTCTCGCATAGACTCTTTAATCCTCTGTCCTGGATGAAATTGCTCTCTCTCTCTCTCTCTCTCTCTCACACACACACACACACACACACAATATGACTATTGTTGTTGTGTGTTTTTAAGTTGTATTCGCATTTATGAAGTTTTCTCAGAGTTGTTCATAGGCCTTCCTTTAAGATTTAGACTGCTGTAGGATGCCACTTCGACTGCTGTGGTTCAGTGCTATGGAATCACAAAAGTTGTAGTTTGGTGAGACATTCATCCTTTGGCAGAGAAGGGTAAAGACCTTGCAAAACTACAAATCTGATGAGTTTGGACTACAATTTCCAGAATTTCACTGACAAAATGGCCACTGAAGTCCCAAAAGGTAGTACACAGATTTTTGAAACAGCATTATCGATGCATTAGTGGTACAGGTATGCATTAGAAAATTTGAGGAATCATGTGATTGGAAAAAGTGCCAAGAAACTTAGGGCCCTTCCAGACAGGGAACAGAATGGGGGCCCTGTTGGACTTTTACTTGAGGCATCCAAACAATGCCTCACATAAAAGAGGATTGTTTCTTGTCAAAGCAGGAAAATCCTGCTTTGTCCCAAATTTATTCAATACCCCATTAGACCCCCCCCCAAAAAAAACCCCTTGAAATAAGAGAAAACTTATGTGGCAGCCATGAGGTGTCTTTGGCAGGGCTCAAGATACATAGAAATGGCATGCCAGGAGGCCGGGGGACATAGAGGAAAATCACTACTCCCCCCCCCCCCATCTCCTGGTACATCATTTCTATGTGCCAAGAGGTCTGTTGGAGCTGCCTGATAAATTTTCTCTTATTTTGATTTTTTTGGAGGGGATATATCTGTGGCCCCATGTCCTCCCAGAAGTTGGGAACACCAACCGGGAAAGCTTGTTGTTTTGGGGCAGGCTTGGGGACTTGGTTTCATTAACCCACTCTGAAGTGGATTTAAGCCCTGTCTGGAAGCACCCTCAGACAGGAGACCCATCAGAAAACAACCTACTAAGTACTACGGATAGTCAGTGGGCTTGGGATATTGGCTTAATTCTTGAAGGTAACAGTAAACCAAGGAGAAAAGCATGAGACTGCAGTATCCTATTATTTTCAGTGAGCTGAAACTTATGACAATTCCAAATTCTCTTGAATTGCCAAAACTTTCTAAGATGCCCAAATCATTACAGTGCAGTTCCAGATATATTAGGGACATGGAACTTTTCCAGCCTCAGAGGATAAATTCCAGTTTAAGAAAGATCAAGAAGATAACATTCCAGAAGAGATTGGAGCCAAGGGCATGGTGTGATGCCACAGCAAAATAGGCAGTTTAATTATTACTAGGAATCATGCAAAGTCTTTATCAAAACTATACGCGTGTGCTCAGGAACAATTTTAATGCAATTTTATCAGATGTGCAAGAAAAGCACTCATGCTGTTTTATGTTCAAAATTTCAAGGGATTTTGTAGATTTTCTTTTTTGCAGAAAGCTCATGTAAGGTGAAAAAAATAATGAAGAAAAACTCTCACCAGTCTAGCCAACAGAAGCAAAACTTTTGAAAGCATTCACTCTTATAGGCAAAGATTTACATCACTACACTGGAATCAAGATGCATTTCCCCACCCACCCACAAATTTCAGATTTAACAGCAACAGATTCTTAGAAGGAGGTGAAAAACAGAAGAATAGCATTGCAATTATTCAACTTATTTATGTTTTAAAAATATATTACTAACAACATATCACTGCCATAAAGATAAAATAAAGATAATGACCATCTTAGAGAACATACTGTGTTAGTGCACTGAAATCGGAATTTTCTTACAGCAAACAGTCTGTCTCCACTACACCAATATGACAGACTTATAGTGTTGCTACTTCACTTTTATTGCCATAGCTCCATCCTACAGAGTCCTGGGGTTTGTAGTGTGTGGAACCAACAACATGCTCTGGTTGAGAATTCAAAATATATCCCCATAAAATGCCATAGAGAGCCGTTGGGGTGTAGGGCATTGAGCATTGGGCTTTTATTCTGGAGACCAGGGTTCAAATCCCACTGGGTGACCTTGGGCAAATCACAATCTCCCAGCCTCAGAAGAAGGCAAGGACAACCCTCTCAAAACCAATCTTGCAAAAAACAAAACCCTGTGATTGGTTCCTCTTTGGTCATTATAAGTCAGAAATTACTTGAAGACTTACAAGAACAAAAGGATTGCATCCATTGAAATCATGATGGTTAAAATGGAGTAATAAATATTCTAATTCCATTGTATGAATGGGCCCCAGGTTAACTTTTATGACTCCATCCTTTGAAATGCTAGGATATGTAGTTTGGTGTGGAACTTAGAATAACCTGCTAGAGAACTCCAGTCCACGCTTGTCCTACTACACTGGAGCTCTCTAGTAGATAATTCTATCCAAACTAGAAATCTCAGTGTTGTAGAGCACAGAGACATGACAGCTAAAATGGTATCTGACTGTTATACCTGTTTAGTGCAGATATACACTAAGAAGTCTATCACAGCTTAAGCATTTGGGGCATACTGTTGAGGCCTGTGAAGCCTCTGAGGATGAGGATTTTCTGGTTGAGCCTGGTATTTCTGTAGGGTAAAGCAAAAGTGTTTTTCAAGGCAATCGGAATGTTTTGGGTAGTTCTGTTATCGGGAAAACAGGCAATGATTCTCACAAGAATTGGCCATGGATTGACTCTGAAAGCAATGTGGAGGAGACAGGAGGGAACAGATAACCCGGTGTTTACAGATCAGAAGAGATAGTGTCAAACAGAGACAAATCTGGTATTCCCAGAGACTGAAAGATAAACAAAGGGAACCCAGGTGTGAGGAGGGTGTTCTTCTTGTTTTTGTTAAGCTTCTGGAAATCTAGCTTTTGGGTGTATTTTGAAACTCTTTTTATATTAGATACTATTTTCTTAATAAATTTACTATTCTTGTTCATCTGTGTGGTGTTTGGGTGAAAAGAGGATCAAATATGTGGCTGGGCTGCAACAACTACAACTCATCCAAATGCTTTCAATGTTTCCTAAGTTACAGCCATCAATAAATATGTTTAGAGAAAAGGGGGCAGGTATATGGAAAACAACTTGGAAAAAACTGCAATTGGTACCCTGCAGAAACAACAAAAGCAGACAAAACCTTAATAAAAGAGGAGAATCTGATAAATTGCAAAGCAGAAATAATCATACTATAGTAGTTCTTTAAAAAAAACCAGATGGGGGGACAGGGACACAAAGCTAACTGGATATCTTCCTCTATCAATCTTTGACTAATGGTATAACATCCTATTCTCTTTATAAAATTTGCTGGAATAATTGCTTAAGTGTAAGAAATCCTTTATGTTGGTTTCCTTTGTAAATAAGATAGCTGTTGCTGAGAGAAATTGTAGCTTATGAGATGAGAGGGATATTATTTTCTAACATACTGAAATTACTGGAGTTTTTATTAAGCAAAACATGCTTCTGAATAAGGCAAAGGCAGCAAACAAGGGTCTTAAATGTGAATAGAGAGGTTAGAAATAAGTAAAAACTGTATTTTCTTTATTTCTGTCTAATATAATAGGTGTAGCCACAGCAGTTCTCTAGTGAGGACAGCATTTTGCAAAGCATAGAATTGCCGTAAGCAAGGATACTGTGGCAATGTGATGGCTTCAGTTTCTGACCTAGATATTGTTGCTTGGGGTGGATGGAACTGTTTTTCCTTTACGCTCTATTGCTTTTCAGTTTTAAGCAAATGAACTGAATGGAAGAACATAGATTAGAATTCTCATAACTCTACATTGAGAATGATATTGAGTGTCTTCTTCCTTCTGAGCTAAGTCATTGGTCCCTCGGTATTGTCCGTCTCTTCACAACAGGAGCATGAAGAAACCTCAACATTGTATCTCTCCAAATCCAAATAGCCTGTCTTGCAACTTCTTCAGTCTTTATTAGTGCTTCACCACCACAACTCCTGCCATTGTTTCCTCATAGCATTTCCCATCTAGCCCACCTTATTGGGAAATGGCTCACGTTAGGTAACCAATGCAATCAATAGGAGTCTACAGCTGTAGCCACACAGAAGAATTATAGCAATTTGATACCACATTAACTGCTATGTCTTAATGCTATGGAATTCTAGGATTTGTAGACTTGTGAGATATTTACCCTTCTCTCCAAACACACAACAAACTGCAAATCCCAGGACTCTGTAGGATGGAGAAATGATAGTTATAGTGGTGTGACATTTCTGCAGTGCTAGTAGTCTCTACATCTGGAGAAATAATAATCCCACTCTATTCTGCTTTGCTTATCTGGAATCCTGTGTCCAGTTCTGGTCATCACAATTCTATAAAGATCTTGATCAGCTGGAATACAATCAGAGAAGTGTAACCAAAAGGGTAAAAGGCTTGGTGAAGAGCAGCTTAGGGAGCTGGGCATGTTTAGCCTTGAGAATGATGTTTAAATGCTGAAATGTGTGCAACTGAAGATGAAACAAGCTTCAAACCTACAGGAATGGAGATACTAACCAAATAATAGGCAGAACCTGCTGGTGGTAAGAGCTGTTTGACAGCAGACTATACTGTCTTGGAGGGTGCTGGAATCTCCTTCTCTGTAATTTTTTAAACAGCGGCAAGAAGACAATTTGTTGGGATTTCTTTGATTGTGTTTTTCCATATTGCAGGAGCTTTAAATGAATGGCCCTTGTGGTCTCTTCCAACTCTATGATTCTACTCTATGATCTTCTTCCTCAGAATAAGACAAAGTATTCAGCATGGCCATGGAGATTGGCTTTAGGGCAAGGTCAACTTTTGGAAGCTATGTGGAGCAATAGGACTCTGATCATACCAAAAAGAACAAACATTTATTTTGACTCAAAATGGCCCAAATGCCTTCTTGGGGACCCAGTGGGGATTTTTGCCACATATCACCCTTGAGAGAGACAAAAATTTTGTGAAAATGTCCTCTATCTTCCTGAGACTGTTGAAGGGCACTTGGGAAGTTTTTTCAAGAAAAAGAAAAGAAAGAAAGAAAGAAAGAAAGAAAGAAAGAAAGAAAGAAAGAAAGCTTGCACCCTTTGTCCACCTCTTGCCCATATCATGGTGGTGTGGACGATATCCTTGGTCTCACTGCTCATAATGCCTTTCTCCATGAACTGCTTCAGAGCAAGGAATTTGGAAACCATCACATTCCAGAGACCTGCCCAGATGTTATCTGGCTGTAGCTTTTGCTGCAGTTGGAGAGCAATGAGATCTTATTGAGGTGGGAAAAAATGACAGTGAGGATTCTGCAGAAATCTGTTGCTGCCACCAGAGCTGAATTAGTTGCTTGCTTGCTATGGAACACTGTTTACATCCTCAATGACATAAGTTCTCATGAAGGATGGTATTCATAAATCCATGACTCCATCACCTCTGGTGGTTGCTTCAGTGTACCTAATGTGTAGAGCCAAGCCTGATTGCAAGTTCTAGTTCCACCCCAGTTTGGTTCTGTCTGCAACCCTTTTATGAGTACAGACCCAGATAGATTTCCACCAGATTTCCACCAGAAGCCTTGACAGGAGAAAGGTTCCTCAGTCTTCTTATACAAGCTGGAGGTAATTTTGAAATATGCTGCATGCAGTGATGACACCTGTATTACAGAAATTATTTTTAGGCTCTTGGATTTAGTGTGTCCTAGCCAAAGACCTGGGAGTTATTTTAATGCTGCTTTTATAGGATGGCATTTGCTTCTTTAAAATCCATTCCACTTATTTTCTCAGGAGTCAGCACATCCTGCATTTCGCGATGCAATATATTCCCATAAAGTGCACCAGAGGCCGCCTTGTTGCTACTCCCTGTGGGTTCTGCCAAGCAATAAATTCCTGATAATGGAAGGTGGCACCCCCAACCACCCTCTGCTATATATTCTAATGGAATGGAAGATGCACTGATTATAACATAATGCAAAAGCATTATGTCCAAGATAGCCACTAAGAGGAAACACTATGCTTCATTTTTTTTAATCGTTCATGATTAGGAAGTGAGAGGCAGGAAAGAGATGGCTCATGTAAGTGGAACTAGTAGTTGAAAATGTTCCATTTCATTAATCCATTTTTGTGCAGCGGAGGTACTACTGAATCTAATGTACTCAGTTTGTTTCATGAACCCCACTCTGCTTGCGGTTAGTACTGAGATTTCCAAGATCAGTTGAATGTGTTCCCCTGCCCCTATTTCACATAATTTTCTCTCTCACGTTTAGCATTCTAGATTACCTACAGCCCATTTATCCTACGTAATTATAGCACTATGATTCCACTTTAACTGCCAAGACTGTATCCTAGGGAATATTGTGACATAGTTTGATGAAGCATTTCAAATGTTATGTTACAGAGATGTGGTATTTTAGTTCAAAGAAGTATAGTAGAACTCTCAGATTGGGAATATCAAATGCCCTTGCTAACTACGACTCGGACCCAGTTTACCTGTCCGAACGGATTCTCCCCTATGAACCATCAAGGTTTTTAAGATCTTCTGGAGGGGCCCTGCTCTCAATCCCACCACCCTCGCAATCGTGTCTTGTGGGGATGAAGGACAGGGCCTTCTCGGTGGTGGCCCCTTGGCTCTGGAACTCTCTCCCACTGGAGATTACATCTGCCCCTTCTCTCCTGACTTTTAGAAAGCTGGTGAAATCTTGGCTTTGGAATATGGCATTTGATGATTGAGTCAATAACTCTTGATCACACTGACGGGTGGTGATGAATTGTGATTTCATTCTGACGACTTGGCCTTATGTAATTATATGAATTTATTTTAATGTATTTAATGGATTAGTGTATTATGAGGTTGTGATGTTTTTATACTATTGTCTATGAATCTTCTGTTGTGAACTGGCCTGAGTCCCCCTTCAGAGGTTGAGAAGACCGGGTTATAAAAGGTCTAAATAAATAAATAAATAAATAAATAAAAAATTCCAGAATTCCATGGGATTCTGTCATGGCAGTCAAAGTGGAACCAAAGAACTATAACTGTACAGTGGGAAGAAGCCCAAGGTATGATGAAGTGGAAGAAATTTGTTCAAATACTCCTTGTATTAGGCTCTTGTGGGTTTTTTCGGGCTATAGAGCCATGTTCTAGAGGCATTTCTCCTGACGTTTCGCCTGCATCTATGGCAAGGATGCTTGCCATAGATGCAGGCGAAACGTCAGGAGAAATGCCTCTAGAACATGGCTCTATAGCCCAAAAAAACCCACATGAACCTAGTGATTCCAGCCATGAAAGCCTTAGACAATACTCCTTGTATTGTTTAACATTGAATTTTGGATTAAACATTATACAAGCTTGTGTCATTTCAGTCCCAGAAGCTTAATTTTAAGGACATAGGATGTACCTACACTAGAGAATAAATACAGTTTGACACCACTTTTATTGCCATGTCCCAATGCTATGGAATCATGGGATTTGTAGTTTGGTGAAGCACCAGAACTCTTTGGCAAAGAAGGCAAAGGATCTTGTAAATCTACATCTGTAATTCTATAGTATTGAGCCATGATCATTAAAGTGGTGACAAACTGGATTAATTCTTCAATGCAGATGCACCCATAGACAAGTAGGAGTGGGGGATAACAAGGATAATAAGAGATATTGAGAAAATGTTGATGGAATTTGGCAAATCCAGCCATTCTTGTTCTCTTTAAATATCTAAACAATGGCAACCAAGTATAAACTTCATCTTTGTTCTCTGATGTTCCAGAAGGTGGAACCAGATCAAATAGTTTGAAGTTACAAAAAAAGAGGATTTTGACTTAATATTAGAAGAAATTTCTTGACAGTAAGAGTAGTTGGACAATGAAGGCAATTGCCTAGAATGGTGCTGGAATATCTTTCTCTGGATTTCAAAAAATAAACGGATCAGTTACTTGATACTGATGCTCTAGCTCAATGGTTCTCAACCTGTGGGTCACCAGATGTTTTGGCCTTCTGCTCCCAGAAACCCTAACAGCTGGTAAACTGGCTGTGATTTCTGGGAGTTGTAGGCCAAACACCTGGGGACCCACAGGCTGAGAACTACTGCCTAGTGGAAGTTCCTATGCCTGATAAAACAATTGGACTCAATGGTCCATGGATTCAATTTCTATGCTATGGTTTGATGATCCCATGTTGTTCCATAATTTTATCTATATAGATGTCCCCACCTCCCATTATTAAGACCCACTGATAAAACACTTCCTACAATCACAATCCATATAATTCACACAATTGCATAGATGCTACAGAAATCCAGTATTTGCAGATTCCACCATGAACTGACTTCTTGTGTATCACTGTGGCAAATGCACAGGTTATAATTTAACTATCCAGCCAATTTCACACTTCTCTGAATGTTGCCACATCATTTGTGGCAGCTGAAATGTATTGGAATATGTTTCTTAAATGCATACATTGTGAAACAGTGTGTTTTAACAGGCTCACACTGAGACAAGGCATGGATACCAATTCCGACTTTGGAAATGGTACTTCTTAGAATATTTATTTATTTATTTTGGTCATTTCTACCCTGCCTTTCTCACCCCCTAGGGGGGGACTCAAGGCGGCTTACATCCGGCACAATTTCAGTGCCCACAATTACAATAAAATGCAATAGCAATAACACAATAGATTAAAAACAGACAATTAATACAGTACAATACAACACAATACAATATCAACTAAAAAACCGCTCTATAGCTCGCATTCATCGTGTTCTAAAATCCGTCAATCTGTTTAGCATTGCCATAGTCCTTTCCAACTCTAGTCATCATTACCTTGTTACCCTGCCAGATTACCCAAATGCCTGGTCCCATATCCATGTCTTCAGCTTTCTCCTGAAGGAGAGGAGGGATGTTGACGACCTAATTTCCCCGGGGAGTGAATTCCACAGGCGAGGGGCCACCACTGAGAAGGCCCTGTCTCTCGTCCCCACCAGCCTCACTTGTGAAAAAGGTGGGGCCGAGAGCAGGGCCTCCCCAGAAGATCTTAAACTCTGTGGTGGGACATAGAAGGACAAGTACACTGAGCCGGCACCGTAGAGGGTTTTAAAGGTCAAAACCAGCACTTTGAATTGTGCTCGGAACTGGATTGGCAGCCAGTGGAGCTGACGTAGCAGAGGAGTGGTGTGCTCCCTGTATGACGCTCTGGTGATTAATCTGGCTGCCGTCCGTTGGACTAGTTGAAGTTGCCAAACAGTCTTCAAAGGCAACCCCACGTAGAGTGCGTTGCAGTAATCTATTCGGGATGTAACAAGGGTGTGGACCACTGTGGCCATTGGATTTGGGAATATAAGTTCCCAAATCCCCCAGTGTTGACTGGGTAATTCTGGAAATTGTACTGCAAAAAAAAAAAAATGTAGGCTTTGCCCAGATTTCAGTGAAAACAACTGAGGCAATAAAAACAAAGTCTCTTGCCTCTCTTTCACCCATTTAACAACACCCCAATTGGCATATAGTGGTTTGCATCCTCACAGATCTCAAAAGAATGGAGATGAGACGATTGCTTCTGGCAATCAACATGAACACTTCTCAATCCGTATTTAAACTCAAGTAATTGTCAACACATCACTTCTCTACATTTGCAAGTTTAACTTTTATAGATTTGATTCATTGTGGATTTTATTAATATGTTCTCACTAGAAATCTCTACAGCAGTGGTTCTCAACCTGTAGGTCCCCAGATGTTTTGGTCTTCAACTTCAAGAAATCCTATCAGCTGGTAAACTAGCTGGGATTTCTGGGAGTTGTAGGCCAAAACATCTAGGGGCCCACAGGTTGAGAACCACTGCTCTAGAGCCTCCAGCATGATTCCATGGACAACTTCTTCTAGAGATTTCTAGATAGGCCTACTCTAAAGAAAAGAAGTAACTTTTAAAACATTTGTGCTTTTTTTCTATTATCATAGGGATCTTGTACCATTAACCCATGAAAGAGTGGAGAGCTTATCCTATCTAAATATATTTCAAAGCAACATCTGTGTGTGTGTGTGTGTGTGTGTGTGTGTGTACACACACACACACAGAGACACACACACAGAGACACACACACCAGCTGTTTAATATCTAATGTTTGGGGGCGAATTACTAACTTCAAATGAGTTATACTTCATGCAAGCTTCAAGGTGTATAGTTTGGGAGTACTTCTGAATCTCTATCATGGAAGCCCCAGATTGACTCCATAATCCGAGTGCTTTGAACCACCAAAAATAGCATTGACTTGATGAGGATTATACCACTTTATCGCACTGGGGCATTTTGACCCCTTGCTACACTTTTGGGAAAGAGGCTGCCAAGCACCATCTCATGATGCCTGGCAGGCCCCATCCTGTTGACCCTTGAAGTGCCAAGGAAGCACTGTAAAATGCCTCCTTGACCATCACGCCTAAGTATTTGTTTGATTTTTTTTTGGCAGCTCCAATGGAGTTCCCCACATTTTCAGCTATTTTCCCCATCTGATGGGGGAAAGGGCAATGGGACAACACTTGTTGCTGCCCTTTCCCCCATATGATGGGGATAGGGACAGGGTAGCAATGCATCTTGTCCTGACCCCCACATGTGATGGGGGAAGGAGGAAGTATGGGTGAGGAATTATGAGGCACCCCGTGTGCCTACCATTTCACAGGCAATTGCTGGCAAAATGGAGGGGAGGGGGATCATCTGCATAATGAGGTCTGTGCTGGTACGGCTGTACCAGGAGCTCCAACTTTATTTTCTTTCTGTTATCTGTTTGCAGTCATAGGGCAGGCCTCCTGTCCATCATAATTAAGCTTTGGTTTCGCCCCTTGTTCTGGGCTCTGGGAGGGAAAGGAGCCATTTTTGGGCAGTCTCACACAAGGAAGCTAAACTATAGGACGTTGACCAGCTCGTCCCATAGAAAAGCTTCTTTTCTCAAGAACTTCCAGGGAAAAGGACTATCCAGGGAAAAAGAGCTTCCAGGGAAAAGGAAATTCCAGGGAAAAAGTCCTAAGGCTCGCTGAGAATTCACAGCCTCTCAGCCTCACAGCAATCAGAGGGAAAACAGCCCTGAAGTTTCAAAGAATTTTCTGAGGGAGGACAGCACTACACATCCACAGAACTCCAGCTGAAATATCTTCAAGCCTCAGCTGGTAGGTCTACTCGATACCCAGGCGCATTTGGAATCGGTAGTAGGACCCACACCGATGAGGCATAGATAGTAAACAGCCTAGGAGAGGTTAAAAAGGGTTTTTCCTACAGAGAAGTTTCAGTTAATCAAAGTCAGGTGCCAGTCCATTGAGGACTAGACTAAGAAAGCCTTGAAGTGTTGTTTGAACCATTGAAGAATTGTTGTTTGTTCCATAATAAAGACTTTCTTGTATCATTAAAGACTCTAAAGACCATCATTTCAGAAAAATCCCTGAGAACCTCTCTTTGAGGCACCCCTGGCTTCCCGCTGGGCTTAAAGTATATGTCCTATAGAAAAGTACAGTTGTTACAGGCCCAGCGCACAACAGAACAAGGTCCTTAGCCTGGTTATCCACATACCTATAAGATCATGGAGTTGGAAGAGGCCACAAGTGCCATGCAGCCAAAACCCATTCTGTCATACAGGAATATACCATGGAAGCCTTCCTGATAAATGGCTATTCAAGCTTTGTTTAAAGACCTCCAGAGAAAGAGACTCCAACATCCTCCACCAATGGCTTCCTATCTCATTTCTTAAAGGCAATATAGGTATGGTAACAATTACTTGTGGGATTAAAAAACTCAAATTAAATTATCATCCATGCCTCAGCAAGAGCAATTTCTAGGGTGGAGCAGCCCTGGGAGATAGGTCTTAGTCAAAGAAGGTCTCAACTCCTCTAACATTCTCATTCCCAATATGCTTCACAGACCCTCTTTTTCCAAAGAAGAATGGGAGGAAAAGAAGAATTAAAAAATCTTAGAATTTGGATTATCCAATCCATGCATGATGCACCTTATAACCATTTAGACTAAGGGGCTTCATCACACTATGGCCCCTTCCACACAGCTGAATAAAATCCCACATTATCTGATTGAACAGAAATATATGGCAATGTGGACTCAGATAACCCAGTTCAAAGCAGATATTGTGGGATTTTCTGCCTTGGATTATATAGGTGGTTTGGAAGGGCCCTCAGAGACCCTAAATCAAAATGTTCCCCATTGAACAAGGGCCCCTTGCTTCTGTAGAGGAAGCCTTGTGTATGTACACCATTAGCAAGCGTTTTTTTCCTAACCACTTTAAAAATTGTATTTTTTTTCTTTGAAAAGCCAAATGGCATATTTTTAGAAGCCTGTGGAGTCTGCTGAATTCTAAAACCTGCCAGTTCCTGCTGATTTCTGCCTAGTGGTGTCTGTGATGTATATTTGCTTCCAGCAGAGAAGACACGGTCTCTCTGTCTCTGTCTCTAGCTGATGCACACTCAGTATGGATTAGCACAATGGGGGGAGGACTAAAGAAAGTGAGACAGCAGGAAAGGAACTGTTTCTAATGGACATGGCTGAAGTCATCAAGACAGCATCCCTGTGAGCACCCACAACTTCAGACTCCAAATGCAGCTGCAGTGAAAAGCAGAAGTCAAAACAGAAATAATGGCCTGAGTTAGGTACAGCACTGAAAGACTGTGTGGTGGGCAAGAATAGATAACCAACAGAAGCAACTGAAAGAGGGGACAGACAAAGAATGTGTCATCTGCTGCTACCAGCTCAATATAAGATGGAAATGAGAAATCTGCCCAAAATAATTGAATGTATGCCTAGCTGGGATTTCTGGGAGTTGTAGGCCAAAAACATCTGGAGAGCCCAGGTTGAGAACCACTGTTCTACAGTGTAGATGCACCCTAGATAACACCAGTTCTAGAACATTTCCCTATATATAGAACATTAACCTATATAAGCCAGGACCTGAGCTCAAGCAACAGTTGAGTTCTCCCTTGAATATTGTGTCCAATTCTGGGCACCACAATTGAAGAGAGATATTGACAAGCTGGAATGTGTCCAGAGGAAGGCAACTAAAATGATCAAGGGTCTGGAGAACAAGCCCTATGAGGAGCGGCTTAAAGAGTTGGACATGTTTAGTCTTCAGAAGAGAAGGCTGAGAGAAGATGTGATAGCTATGTATAAACATGTGAGAGGAAATCATAGGGAGGAGGGAACGAACTCATTTTCGGAACAACGGCTTCAAACTACAAGAGAGGAGATTCCATCTGAACATGAGGAAGAACTTCCTGACTGTGAGAGCTGTTCAGCAGTGGAAGTCTCTGCCTGGAGTGTGGTAGAGGCTTCTTCTTTGGAAGCTTTTAAACAGAGGCTGGATGGCCATTTGTCGGGGGTGCTTTGAATGCAATTTTCCTGCTTCTTGGCAGAAAGGGGTTGGACTGGATGGCCCATGAGGTCTCTTCCAACTCTATGATTCTATGATTTTATGATTCTATGCATACACCAGAAAGTTCTTCCAGAACTGTCTGCAATGTTCTTGTGTTCGGTGGCAAATATACTTGGGTTCTTTATAAGATAGGTCAACACAGAGGGTGGAAAACATGAAAAACATTGAATTAAATGGCCGTGTTTTTCCTGTACCCTGTGCAATCCTTGCAAAGAAAAGAACAGCTTGGTAAACTTGCCTTCACTGCACTTAGTCATAAATTTCACCAGAATACCACGCCGCCAGCCAAAAAGATAAAGCAGGATAACAGAATGAAATTGATTGAAACTGTATATCAAAAGAAGGCTCTGCTCATCTGACTGCCCTTTAGAACCTGAAGATGAAGTTTTAGTCCATGCAAAATGGTTAATAAAACCCAGGATCAAACAAGATTACGGAGTAAAGACCAGAAGCTCTGCTAATAAAGCTTCTAAAATCCCAACTTCTACCATTTAATTGAGCACAGGCTAAACAGTGAGGATTTCTAGATGTTTGAATGCTACTGCTTTGGGTCCCTGGTGGGATCATCCATGGCCAGGGAGAATTTTTCAAGACTTTCTATGACTAAAAGGCTAGTAAAGACATTGAAGTGAGTGTACTCAACTCAGTTTGCAACTTATAGAGTTCAGATGGAGAATAAATAAGAGAGAGAAATCTGTCAATGATGATTTTTCAGATTCTCTTTCTTCTAATCTTAACCTTGATTTATACTTAAATTTGTCCCCCCTCCCTTTTTGCTCCAATATTGAATTTGATTTGTTCTGAAGGATAATAATATTTTAATTGTATTGTCGAAGGCTTTCATGGCCGGAATCACTCAGTTCTTGTGGGTTTTTTTCGGGCTATATGGCCATGTTCTAGAGGCATTTCTCCTGACGTTTCGCCTGCATCTATGGCAAGCATCCTCAGAGGTAGAGGTCTGTTGGAATTAGGACAATGGGTTTATATATCTGTGGAATGGCTGGGGTGGGGCAAGGAGCTCTTCCCTGCTGCAATTAGGTGTGTATGTTTAGCTAATCACCTTCATTAGCATTTGAAGGCCTGCCTGAACCTGGGAAAATCTGTTGCTGGGAGGTGTTAATCTGTGCCTGGTTTCTTCCTCTCTGTTGTTTAGCTGTTATAATTTTAGAGTTTTTTAATACTGGTAGCCAGATTTTGTTCATTTTCATGGTCTCTTCCTTTCTGTTGAAATTGTCCACATGCTTGTGGATTTCAATGGCTTCTCTGTGTAGTCTGACATGGTGGTTGTTGCTGTGGTCCAGCATTTCTGTGTTTTCAAATAATATGCTGTGTCCAGGCTGGTTCATCAGGTGCTCTGCTATGGCTGACTTCTCTGGTTGAATATTTTAATTTCATGGAAAGCAATGAAATTCATTAACATTGTTGGAGGGTATTTCTCCTAAAATTGGTGTTATTGTGAAAAGTCATTTTGCAATCTAAGGTACTTTAAAAATATTATTTATTTATCTATTTACCCTATTTATACCCCACCTTTCTCTACCCCAAGAGGGACTCAAGGCAGCTTAAATATGGCAATGTATTGTCAAAGGCTTTAATCGCCGGAATCACTGGGTTGTTGTAGGTTTTTTCGGGCTATATGGCCATGGTCTAGAGGCATTCTCTCCTGACGTTTCGCCTGTATCTGTGGCAAGCATCCTCAGAGGTTGTGAGGTCAAAGTATGGCACTTATTCAATGCCTTAAACACATACAACATTAAGCTTAAAATCCAATGAGTTAAAATTAATACATATTAAAATTAAAAAAAATTACACTCAATATTAAAATCATGCCATCCAAAAATCATAGTCTGAGGCCGTTCTGTAGTCATTGCACATATTCCAGTTATATTATAATATTGCACTGCATCTTCAAAGGCCTGGTCCCAGAGCCAGGTTTTTACTCTCCTTCTGAAGGGTAGGAGGGAGAGGGCTGAGAGCTCCTGCCTTTGCTGTGGAGTTCCCCAGGGTGGTATCCTCTCGCCCCTGTTATTTAACATCTACATCAGGCCACTTGCTGGACTGGTACGGAGCTTTGGCCTAGAATACTACCAGTATGCAGATGATACCCAGCTACTCTTGTGTTTCGAACCTGGGACAACTGCGATTCCTGAGAACTTTAAGCTGCGTTTGGAAGCAGTGATGAGTTGGCTGCGAGCGAGCAGACTAAAAGTGAATCCTGCTAAAACTGAGATACTCTGGCCCGCCCAGCCGCCAGAATTAACCCAGTCTCTGCCTGATTTCGATGGGGAAGCTCTGGTTCCATCTGCCACTGTTAAAAGCCTTGGGGTTGTGTTGGACTCATCGCTGACGATGGAGGCCCAGATCACTGCCATAAGTAAGCAGGCCTTTTTTCATCTTCACCAGGCAAGGAAATTGGCATCCTACATTTCGGTAGAAGCATTGACAACGGTAATCCACTCAATAGTCACCACTAGGTTGGACTATTGCAACGCCTTATATGCCGGCCTTCCAAAGTCAACAACCCAGAAGATTCGGATGGTCCAAAACGTGGCGGCCAGGCTGCTAGCAGGATCATCTATAAGATCCCATATTACACCGATTCTGCAACAACTGCATTGGCTACCAATAGAACATCGGATCTCTTACAAGATCCTGATCCTGACATTTAGAGCTCAAAATGGCCAAAGACCTTTATATCTTAGGGACCGCCTCATTCCTTTTCTCCATCAGTGGTCACCTCGATCCACCCGAGAAAATCTCCTGTATATACCGGGCCCTAGGGAGGTACACCTGGAAGCTACAAGGCGTAGAGCTTTTTCGACCTATGCTCCAATTCTGTGGAACTCATTGCCTCCATACATTAGAGCAATGTCGGAGTTGCAACCTTCTATGATAAGATCTAGAAATGCTATAGTTGTCATTCTATGATCAATTCCTCCATAAGTCATTCTTTTCAAAAGAAATCACATTTCTATAGTGGATATGAGAGTTATCCCTCGTGGATGTGGGGATCATATTGTACTGTGAAACATATCTCTCATGGTCATACTGTACTGTGAACTCTGAAGAATGATAAATGTTGAAGGCTATCTTGAATATTCTCCTTCGAAGTGATAGTTATGATTTAGAAAGCCCTTCTCAACCCTGCTTTTGTTTTAAGATCTCACAATTATTTATTTATTTATTTAATTAATTATTATTTACTTTACTTCTATACCGCTATTCTCAGCCCGGAGGCGACTCACAGCGGTTCACAACACACAGGAAACAGCAAAGTTCAATACACCACCATCACAGCCATATTTGTGGAACTCCTGCCCAAAGAAAGCCCAGCTGGCCCCCTCTCTGGGTATTTTTTTCCATCAACAAGCAAATACATATTGGCCCGACAAGACCTTTGACACAAGTCATTGTTTCAAAAGTTATTTAAATGCAGATGTGCTGTTTTTTTTGTTCTTGTTGCTGTGTGCATACAAGTCATTTCTGGACCATGAGGAGCCCAAGGCAAACCTATCATAGTGTTTTCTTGGCAAAATTTGCACAGAAGAGCATTACCATTATGTTCCTCTGAGCCTGGGAGTGTATTTTGCCAAGGTCACCCAGTGGGTTTCATGGATGAGTGGAGATTCAAGCCCTGATCTCCAGAGTTTGAGCCCAATCCTTAAAAACACTACAGCACTCTAAGTTTTGACAATCTTATTATGTTTTCATTTTGTTTTAAACTTTTAAAATGCTTCTGGTTTAATGGAATCATTTGGGAATGTTGTTTAAAATTAAGTGCTGCTAAAGTACTGATTTGATTTAGCTACACTTTGATAAGATTTTAGCTTGGTTAGATTTTCATTGAACTTTGTTTTATTTTGTTATAAGCTGTCTTAGATCCCATGCTAGGAGAATGGTGGGAAATAAATCAAACAAAATAAAATAAAAATAAATGTTGATTCATGTATAGCTTCAAAAGTGTAAGACTGGCCATTTTGCATTCGCAAAAGTGGACCTGAGTGGATTTCTCCAACATCCCTAACATAATGAAGCCAAATCCAACTGCTAATATCAACTAGAGTAGTCAATGATTTATCACAAATGTTGATTTATCAATTATTCTTCTGTGTTCTAGTTGAGAACAGAAATTAGATTTCAATCATGTTAAACCCCTGTGCCGGCAGGACTGAAGACCGACAGGTTGCAGGTTCGAATCCGGGAAGAGCGTGGATGAGCTCCCTCTATCAGCTTGGAGATGTCTCCAAGGCAGAGACATCTCCAGCTCATCCCTTGTTTGGGTATCAGCCAGCACGTCAATGACTTAAATCTAGAAATAATTTTCTTAGATCTACAGAGACACTCGCTGGAACACCCTAGCAAGCAAGAGTCCCAAAGTGGCAGGCTCAAACCCAGCACCTCAATCCGTGGGTGATACCAGATGAGAGACTCCCCCCTGGGCACACAGAAGACTGGGTGACTTGGAAGGTGCTGAACAGACAGAAGGTGCTGAACGAGATGCAGAGCCAATCTTAAGAAATGGGGCCACAAAGTGGAATCCATGACATGCGAGTGCGGAGAAGAGCAAACCACTGACCATCTGCTGCAATGCAACCTGAGCCCTGCCACATGCACAATGGAGGACCTTCTTGCGGCAACACCAGAGGTACTCCGAGGGGCCAGATACTGGTCAAAGGACATTTAATCAGCTACCAAGTTTGCAAAATTTGTGTTGTTTTTTTAATCTGCTTGTTTGTTTTGTTCTGTTAGAAATGTAATACAATGTTCTGGTTGAGGATGACACCATAAATAAAATAAAATAAATCAGCTCCAGCTTCTCATGCGGGTACATGAGAGAAGCCTTCCACAAGGATGATAAAACATAAAAAAAAAAAAACCTGGGTGTCCCCTGGGCAACATCCTTGCAGTTGGCCAATTCTCTCACTCCAGAAGTGACTTGCAGTATCTCAAGTCTCTCCCGACACGACAAAAAAAATATGTTTAAAATATGAAAACTAATGTGTGAATCTACTAGGTTACCTGTTGAGTGTTCAAGTGTATAGAGACCAAAAATGCATGTGTGCAGATCAGAAAATTCATTTTCCTTGGATTCGTCCTTTTCCCATTTCCCATTCAATATAATGTCAGTTCCATTTACATCTTTTCTTATTGCTATGGAGGAAACATTTTATACAATTTTAAGCACATTATTTAAATGTGTATGTGTATTTTATGCCTTTATCTGTCTAAAAAAGTGTCTGTATGCACTTTAGAAACAGGAAGGTTGTATGACTTCTTAATTTCTTTTTTCACAGAATGCACTGCAAGTCCCAAAAAGTATGTATTTTAAAACAGAAATTGCAGTAACTTGTGATCCAAAACTGGAATTGTATTTTACCATTGTGGCAAGAACATTTATAAAAGCTTTTTTTTCTAATGTGCAACAATACACACAGATTATTTTCTATACCTATGCCGCACTATGGTGTTTTACCGCCATCCTCATAAGTAGAATAAATAGAGTTATTACAAATTGGAAATTATATTTTTACAGTGCATTAAATGAACTCTATATAATCTGTTTTCTTCATTAGAATGCTCCCATGGATGGCTACAATGTGTTCTGTCTTGTTTTGTGTGTGTGTGTGTGTATGAGTGTGGATTGGTATTTGTCTGAGATGGATGCAATTGGATTTGTTAAAGGTGAAAACACCGAGCACATTTCATCTGAGTTTCATTCCAAACAAAGTGCCTTAGAATTGGCTATGTATACACTGCTTGCAAATGTTGTTTGCAGTGTAATTGGAACCGGGAAAGAGCTGTAAATTGAAGTAAATAACCCTCAGAAATGCAGAAGCATTAAGCTGAATATTGAAATGTGAACATTCGTGTTGTTGATGTGAAGCATTTCTTCCTTAAGTGACACTGAGGCATTGTATCTCTGCTTTCATTTCTGCCTCTCTGGGAGCTCATCTCAATGCATTTTCGAGTCTCCTCTCATGTCTAGGCATGGAGGAACGTGTAGCCAAAATCCTATACTCAGTGGCCAAAATCTTCCATCATGATGCATAGTGTAAGTGAATACCTGTATAAGGCCTGTCATTGAAAAAACCAAGGTGCTGTTCCAGCAGACACCAGCCAACCCCTCTCCAATGCCAGTGATACAGCTTAATGGTGTAACATTAGAAAATGTTGATCATTTGCACTACCTTGGCAGCCACCTCTCCACCAAAGTCAACATCGACACCAAAATACAACACCGCCTGAGCTCTGTGAGCGCAGCATTTTTCCGAATGAAGCAGAGAGTGTTTGAGGACCAGGACATCCGTAGGGATACCAAGGTGCTTGTTTATAGAGCTATTGTCCTCCCAACCCTGCTCTATGCCTGTGAGACGTGGACAGTCTACAGACATCACATGCAACTACTGGAACAATTCCATCAGCGCTGCCTCTGGAAAATCCTGCAAATCTCTTGGGAAGACAGGTGGACAAACGTCAGCATGCTGGAAGAAGCAAAGACCACCAGCATTGAAGTGATGGTCCTCCAACATCAACTCCGCTGGGCCGGCCACATTGTCCAGATGCCCGACCACCGTCTTCCAAAACATTTGCTGTACTCCGAACTCAAGAATGGAAAACTGAATGTTGGTGGACAGGAAAAGAGATCTAAAGATGGGCTCAAAGCCAACCTCAAAAAGTCTGGCATAGACACTGAGAACTGGGAAGCCCTGGCCCTTGACCGCTCCAGCTGGAGGTCAGATGTGACCAGCAGTGCTGCAGAATTTGAAGAGGCGCGAATGGAGGGCGAAAGGGAGAAGTGTGCCAAGGGGAAGGCACGTCAAGCTAACCCTGACCGAGACCGCCTTCCACCTGGAAACCAATGCCCTCACTGCGGAAGAAGATGCAGAGCAAGAATAGGGCTCCACAGCCACATACGGACCCACAAGAATACTGGAAGACAATCATCCTTGGAAAACGAGGAATCGCCTAAGTAAGTAAGTAAGTAAGTAAAGTAAGTTATATGGTGGTTGAACTAGACCACACTTCTGTTGAATAGTAATATTTGAATGCAATCAAAGATGTCCCTGTTGATGTGCTTCCTTCTTGTCCTAAGGACAATAGGGAATTCATCATTTCTACAATTCTGGGATGAGTCTACATGGTCAAGAAAACCATGAATTGACTTCTGATTTTCCCCAGGATGTTCTACTACTTCCAGTGAGTATTGTGGGTTAAACTGGCTTTTCCCCACTTTGGACAAAGTTGTAGGACAATCTGACATTTGCTGGAATCTCTGGAACATCCCATGGTGTAGCGGACATGGTGGAGCTGAACTAGATCTTATTTGCATTGGTCCATTGTCAAAATGGGACACCAGCATCAGCACTAGGCTTAGGTCCAAATCAGTTTGAATGAAAATGGTTTTTAATATTTGGTGGTCCATTTCATAGAAAAAACAGAATGAGGAGGAGAGGAACCAAAAACTTGGCAAAATGGATTAAGAGAGCCAGATTTTATATAGATTGGGGGGGGGGGGAGTGTGTGTTTGGATAGCACAAGGGAGAGTTAACACCCCTGTGGTGTTTGTTTTGTTGTCTGTTCCCCTGTTCAGAAGATTTCACCTCACTTTGTATCCCTGTGAGAATTGGATCTTGAAAATTTGGCTTGCTGTGAAAACAAGGATTTGTGATAAAGCTTTAATAGAGACACATTTTCCCCATGATAACTCTTTCAGGAGTTAATTTTGCTTTTGGGGGGTAGATTTCTCTCACTTCCTGTTTTTTCACCTCCGTTGTTAACTATGGGTTGTTTGTAAGTCAGATGTTTTTTAACTTGGGTTTGCCTGTACAACTCCCATGTTTCCATAGCCACAACAGTTAATGGTGTTAATCTGCATTAATTCTACAATGTAGATGCAGCACTTGCGTGGAATCCTGTTGATGGATATGTTTCCATACAGAAATGCTTGGGCATTTTTGTTACTTGAATAATATATGTATTCACTTCATAGTTATTCAGACAAAGGTGTGCATGTGATACCATTGCATATGGATAGGTAAAGGTTTTCCCCTGACATTAAGTCCAGTTGTGTGTGACTCTGGGTGTGGTGCCCATCTCCATGTCCAAGGCGAAGAGCCAGCATTGTCTGTAGATGCCTCCAAGGTCATGTGGCCAGCATTACTGCATGGAGCACCGTTACCTTCCCACCGGAGCAGTACCAATTGATCAACTCACATTTGCATGTTTTCAAACTGCTAGGTTGGCAGAAGCTGGGGCTGACAGCGTATGGATATGGATATTGATGCACAAGTGAATTGTGTCCAAATGTGGTTTGCACATGCACATGGGTGCAGGTACATGCTTATTATACATTTAGTTGTGGCTTTAATGCCTTGCTTCAGTTGTTCAGCACTACTATTAAACCCAAAAGTTTCCCAGCATAATGAATGCTTAACTCCATATATCCAGGTATTGGCATGACATTACCTTGATGTAGGATCACAGCCAACATAAGCTCTCAGAGACTTTTTCTTTCTTTTCTTTCTTTTAACACAGATTGCTTTGAGTGCAGGAAGTGATTTTATTTTCCAGCTGATTTATGTTTCGAGAGCACACCTTCATGGGCTTTAATGAGCATTGTGCACACAGCACTTTTATCTTGCAAATTTGCTTTTGAACTGACGTTGCCCGGTTCTTCCTCATCTTCAGTGGGGCTCATGCACCTTTAGCACAGGATGTCCACATCTGTAAGAAGGAAATGATTCCTAAAAAGGAAGCAATAAAAGAAAGGGTGAGATTGTGAAAGAAAGATTAACGAATAAGGAGAGTCTCTGTGAAAACAAATGTGTAGGATAAAGAGGGGGTGATTCATCACAAAGATTATTCTGTTATTGTAGATTAGTAATCTTCAGACTGTTTTGGCCTTTAACTCCCAGAAGCTCTAGCCAGCTTGTTCAATGGTCTGGAATTCTGGGAGTTGGATGCCCAAACAACTGAAGAATCACAATTTGATGATACCTGTGGGGCACTGGTTTGACTGGGAAACCAGGACTGAAATCCTTGCTAAGCCATGGAAATCCCCTGTGTGAGTATGGGCAAGTCTAAGGGGAAGACAATGGCAAATCTTCCCAAGAGACCCCTATGTTAGGGTTGTTATTTATTTTTATTTATTATTTATTTATTTATTTATTTATTTATTTATTTATTTATTATTCGAACTTATATGCCACCACTCCCCTGGGGCTCGGAGCGGCTTACAAGAACAGGCTAAAATATAACACAATTTAAAAACAATTTAAAACAATTTAAAAACAGCAATATCAAAAATCAAATGCCTGTCGAAACAGGTATGTCTTACATGCCCTGCGGAAAGCTGATAAGTCCCTCAAGGCACGGACTTCAGGTGGCAGAGTATTCCAGAGCGATGGTGCCACTGCTGTGAAGGCTCTGCGCCTGGTTGCTGTTAGACGCAAGGTCTTGACACTGGGAATTTCCAATAGATCTTGGTCCTCAGAACGGAGGGATCTCTGGGGTTGGTAGGGGGTGAGGCGGTCCCTCAGGTACATAGGCCCCAGACCATGCAAGGCCTTAAAGGTAAGTACCATCTCTTTGAAAGTGATCCGGTGCTCAATTGGTAACCAATGCAGCTGTAGTAGGATTGGGGTTATGTGGCATCTCATCGGAATTCCCGCAAGAAGCCGAGCAGCTGCATTTTGTACCAACTTCAGCTTCTGGATCACCGACAGAGGAAGGTCAATGTAGAGGGCGTTACAGTAGTCCAGTCTTGAGATGACGGTAGCCTGGATCACCGTAGCTAGGTCGTCCTTGGACAGGGAGGGGGCCAGCCATCTAGCCTGCCGCAGAGGAAAAAAAGCAGTTCTGCTAACGGCAGAGACCTGGGCCTCCATTGTCAGCAGAGGGTCCAAAAGGACTGCAAGACTCTTTACCAATGATGACGGGCGTAGCGCCTCGCCATCCAGGGTAGGCAGCTGGATATCCCCACTGCTCGGTTGACCCAGCCATAGGATCTCAGTCTTTGCTGGATTCACCCTCAACCTGCTGGCACGCAGCCATCCAGTAACGGCCTCAAGGCACTGATGGAAATAATTGGGTACAGAGTCCGGTCGGCATTCCATCTTCAGCATCAGCTGAGTGTCATCGGCATACTGATAACACTCAAGCCCAAAACCTTGAACCAGCTGAGCAAGTGGTCGCATATAGATGTTAAACAACAGAGGGGAGAGAATGGCCCCCTGAGGAAACCCACAAGATATAAGTTGGAGGCGTCTTATAAACCCATAAAAAGAACATAATGAAAGCATACAGAACTGGACACTCTTCATTATAAAGTAAAAAAAAAAACCCTGCAAAGCAGGATGGGACACATTCTAATTTTTAGTTTGATATTGCCTTAATGGGCAATATCCATTGTTTAGCTATGGGCAAATCTACATAGGTACCACCAAACACAGCGTTGCCCAAACACGAATAAAGGAACATGAAAGGCACTACAGACTACTTCAGCCATAGATGTCAGCCATAGCAGAGCACTTGGGTAACCAACCTGGACACAGCATATTATCTGAGAACACAGAAATGATGGACAACTCCAAAAACCACCATATCAGACTACACAGAGAAGCCATTGAAATCCACAAGCATGTGGAGAATTTCAACAGAAAGGAAGAAACTATGGAAATAAACAAAATCTGGCTACCAATATTAAAAAAAAACCTCTAAAATCATAACAGTAAATAAAGAACACTCAAAAACAGCGGAATTCAATTCTAGACAAGAAACAATCAGGACCAACTAATCACCTCCCAACAAAGGCAGTAAGAAGCCAGACCTTGCTAGGCCATTGAATGCTAATCACGGTGACCAGTTGCTACATTCACACCTATCTCAAACAGACAAGAGTTCTTTCTCCCACCCTGGACCTTCCACAGATATATAAGCCCGATTTTCCTAGTTTCCAACAGACCTCACAACCTCCGAGGAAGCCTGCCATAGATGCAAGCAAAATGTAAGGAGAAAATGCTACTGGAACATGGCCCTACAGCCCAGAAAACTCACAACAACCCAGTGATTCTGGCCATGAAAGCCTTCAACAATATATTGCCTTAATGCTTGTTGGTTTAATATTTGTGTGGAGTTTAAAATAAAGTAATGTTGCCTTAAATTGAAGAGTGGGTGTCTGAGGTTACACAATCAACAGAGGGACAGATAAAAGTCTATGTTTGCATTTGATTCCACCTTTGAGCAAAGCTATCATTTTTCAAGAAAGCTGTGCACTGTACCTTAAACAATGTCAAACCATTCATTCTATTGAGCACAGAATACACTGGTCTTCCCCAGCCTTTAATTCTTTCTAGACGTTTTTGACTACTTTACTTAAGGCAAATATCAAAAGCTGCAGTAATTCTAACCTATTGGAGGATGTTTCCAAAGAATTATAGAGTCCACTGCAAATGGTCATTATTTTTATGCATTTTATAGCAATGAAATTTGATGGGGTTTTGGCCCATGACATAGAAGGAGGCATGGTTTTTTAAAGGGGATTCATCTTGGAATTTAGTCTTAGATAAGTTCTATGGGAACAGGTTGATAGTATACTGGAGGTGGTCAAAGTGCAATCCTGAGATTATGTTTATACACACTCTGAACCCCTAAGGATCCCTCATGTTTTTCCTCCAACAATTTGGGCCAAAGAATAGTTATAGATGGCAATGGTCTTTTTCCAGACCATTACCCCCTTGAAAAGAATTCTGGTCCCTACCAGGTTTGAAAAAAAATCTTCCCATTCTAAGACAGAATAATTGAGTTGGAATAGTCCTCATGGGCATCCAGGCCAACTCCCTTCCAAGAAGCAGAAAATCACATTGAAAGCACCCCTGACAGATGGCCATCCAGGCTATTTCAAAGCCTCCAAAGGAGTCTCCACCACACTCCAGGGCAGAGAGTTGCACTGCTGAACAGCTCTCACAGTTTGAAGGTTTTTCCTAATGTTCAGATGGAATCTCCTTTCCTGAAGTTTGAAGTCATTGTCCCACATCCTAGTCTCCATGGCAGGAGAAAACAAGCTTTCACCCTCCTCCGTATGACTTCCCCTCACATCTTGATCCATGGCCCTCGTCATGTCTCCTCTCAGCCTTCTCTTCTTCAGGCTAAACATGCCCAGCTCTTTAAGCCACTCCTCATAGGGCTTGTTCTCCAGACACTTTTAGTCATCCTCCTGTGGACACATTCCAGCTTAGAGTCAACATCTCCCTTCAATTGTGGTGCCCAGAACTGGACACAGTGTGATTCCAGGTGTGGTCTGACCAAGGCAGATGAGAAGGGTAACATGACTTCTCTGGATGTAGGCACTATGCTCCTATTGATGCAGACCAAAATCCCACTGGGTTTTTGTCCTGTCACATAACATCAGTGGTTCGTGTTTAACTTGTTGCCCACAAGGACTCCAAGATCTTTTTCATACGTACTGCTCTCGAGCCAGGCATTGTCCTCCATTCTGTCTCTTTGCATTTCATTTTTCTGCCTAAGTGGAGTATCTTGCATTTGTCTCTGTTGAACTTCATTTTGTTAGTTTTGGCCCATCTCTCTAATCTGTCAAGATCATTTTGAATCATGCTCCTGTCCTCTGGAGTATTGGCTATCCCTCCCAATTTGGTACCATCTGCAAACTTGATGATCGTGCCTTCTAACCCTTCATCTAAGTCGTTAATAAAGATGTTGAACAGGACAGGGACCAGGATGAAACCCTGCGGCACTCCACTCATCACTTCTTTCCAGTCCAAGGAGAGGTAAATGAACCAAAATGGACAATGCCTTCTGGTGATTTCTGGTGAGCCATACCTCAACGCATTCAGGAAGTACAAGGGGCAACTGTTGTGGGTGTGAGGTGGAAACATACCTCTATGGTCCTGGAAGAATAGTGTGTCCTCTAGCTCATGGAAGCTGTCCATTTTTTTTCTAGGTGAATATCCAAAACTAATAGTTGTATATCCTCCAGGTTTCCTACTTCCTGGATATTCTGATGCATCTCCTTGCTCCCTGAAACTTTATCAAAGTGCATTTCCATGTGTGTTCCTGAGTGGAAATTTGTTTTAAAATACTTATCAAAATACATGTTTCCCCCACTTGAACTCACATTTTAATTCAGAAATAGAACAGAGCAGGATATGCTGTGGAAGTGCTAGAGATGATCCGTCTATCCCTGGAGGGAAACGCAGAGGAAGCATTCTCAGCTTTATTATTTGTAAAATTCAAAAACATACAACTGTCTTCCTACGTCTTCCCCAACAACCTTTTGAGCTACCCAAAGCCTGTGATGGCTGAGCCATCCCTTTAAACTCATTCCCTCTGGGGTAAACACACCAAACTCTTACAACCTTTTCTTCCCACTCAAGACCCTTTTTATCTTGGCTCGCTTAACCCTGGGGTGTTGAAGTCCTTCAGGCAAAAGGATTGAGATAAGGGTTTGTGGTGGGGGCGGTGACAACAAACAGCTTTTATATAAACCCTTTCAAGCCATGTTTCCAAATGTCCAAATGGGTCTAGAGGTTCATACCAAAAAGAAAAACAGAGGCCTGCTATGCTTCTGAATTAAGGCCTCTTTTTGTGTCCTGTAAATTTGATTTCAGATCCATCTTTAGTTGTACAAAATGCATACATTCTGCAGAAAAAAGGTATAATGCAAGAAAAAACACTGGATTTTAGGGAGGAAAATGACAGCTGGGTTGCTCTTGGTTTTCTGAGCTCTATGACAATGTTCCAGAAGCATTCTCTCCTGACATTTCACCCATTTATACTGCAGGCATCCTCAGAGTTTGAGGGGTCTGTTGGAAACTAGGCAAGCGAGGTTTATATATCTGTGGAATGTACAGGGTAGGAGAAAGAACTCTTGTCTGTTGGAGGCAAGCGTGAATGTTGCAATTGCCACATTGATTAGCATTTAATGGCCTTGCAGCTTCAATGCTTGGTTGGTTGCTGCATGGGGGAATCCATTGTTTGGAGGTGTTAGCTGGCCCTGATTGAGTCTTGTCTGGAATTCCCCTGCTTTTTGAGTGTTGCTCTTCATTTACTGTCCTGATTTCAGAATTTTTTAAAAACTGGTAGCCATATTTACGAGGTTTTTTAAAAAAAATAAATAGGTCACCTCTGCAGGACTCTACTGTATACCAGCAGCTGTGACCATGTCTACATAGGGGCCACCAAACACAGTGCCCAAACATGAATCAAGGAACATGATGGAACATGAAAGGCACTGCAGACTAATTCAACCTAACCCTCAACTGACCACCTTGATTAGCATTGCCTGGGGCAATCTTTTGTTGATAGGTGATTCGATGTCTCTGATTGTTTTCCCTGGCACTGCAGACTACTTCAACCAGAGAAGTCAGCCATAGCAGAGCACCTGATGAACCAACCTGGACACAGCATATTATTTGAGAACACAGAAATGCTGTACCACTCCAACAACAACCATGTCAGACTCCACAGAGAAGCCATTGAAATCCTCAAGCATGTGGACAATTTCAACAGAAAGGAGGAGACCATGCAAACGAACACATTTTCAGCACAACAAATGATGTATTATTTTACATAGAAAACATTGTTCTCTATGCATAAAATCATGACTAGAATCCTGTTAGTGACATACAACGGCACATATTTCTGCTGCCTGTGCTTGTGTTATTTTAAGGTCATTTCAGAAAGTATCCCCTTCCACAACAATCTGCTGAAAACTGAAGTTTTCAACCTCTTTCCCATCTTGTCTTGCATCTCATATCCAGGACACACCAAAGAAAGGATGAGTTTCATCCAAAAAAGATGAACATTTGTGTCTGAATTTTTTTTCTCTGTCTCTCCTTCACCATTTCATTGTGTTGCTTTTAGCAACTACTGTGTTAGTTCAGGACTCCAATGAATTATTTGGTCATGCTGTTTAATTACTCAAAATGCTCATAATACTGAGGGTGGGGGAGAGAGAGAGATCCCTGTTTTTGACTATTTCACCACAATTTTTTTCTTTGAAAAGATTGGAGAGAAAAATTATCTAATTTATAGCCACTGCAGCAAATTACTGCAATAAACCATGGTTCTTGTATTTAGGATGAAACACATTACGTGCCTGAGTCTAAAACATGTTTAATTATCAGGCAAGTGAGGAGGAGCAAATGTATAATTTACAGAAGGATAGGGGGAAACCAGGTCCCTCTGTAGTTCAAATGTTACTTTGGCTCAATATGCAGTGACAAAGAATGAATGGATATGTGTACATCAACCACTATTGACAGTGAAAGTTGGCATGATTTAACAGTTTTAGTGATGGGTTAGGAATCTCAGAGATGACCGTCCAAATATTTACATCGAGACTACTGAGTATAAACCCTCCAGGTATTCCGAGGGGGCAGGAACAGTCCCAATTAATCTTCTGCCATCCCAATTTTTCCTCAACTGCTCATTTCTAGTTTCTTTTTCTTCCTTCTACATTTCCTCTTTATTTCACAGCTTTCAGAAAGCAAGTTCTGGAAATTAAGTGCAAAAGTAGAGCAGGTTAAACCCTTGTGCCAGCAGGACTGAAGACCGACAGGTTGGAAGTTCGAATCCGGAAAGGAGTGCGGATGAGTTCCCTCTGTCAACTCTGGCTCCCCATATGGGGACATGAAAGAAGCCTCCCACAAGGATGGTAAAACATCAAAACATCTGGGTGTCCCTTGAGCAACAACTTGCAGATGGCCAATTCTCTCACACCAGAAGCAATTTGCAGTTTTAAAAAAAATAATTTTATTGAGTGCTTTTCTATGTTTACATGAATAAAATTGGGATGGGGGTGGTGGTGAAGCGATCGGTCAAGTATGGGGTAGGTATATTATGGTGGGTATCGATGAGAAAGGGTATGGCCATCTGCAAGTGTAAGGTTGGAAGGTTGGTTTTAGGGTTGGTTGTTGACTCCCTAATCCCTTTCTCCGCGATTTCTATTTAACATATATTTCTTGTCTGTATAGTTCTTTCCAATAAAGGCTTCTCCCCTCTTCAGATTCTTTGATTTTTTCCTTTTTTCTTCTAAGTTGTTGATTTCTGTTCTAGTTTCAGTCGGCGCCAATTATCCGGCAATTTATCTATCCTTGAAAGTCAGTCATATAATCATCAAATAGTTTCCAGTCAGTCGTCTTAACTGGTCTTCCGTATGAGTCTTTCAGGGCAAATGTCAATTTGTCCTTATCTCTTATTTCCTTGACGTTATTTAACCATTCTTCTTTAGTTGTTAATTCTCTTAGTTTCTATTGTTTTTCTGCATGCACTATTCTGGCCGCAGTGGTTAAGAAAGTAAATAAAATATCTTTGTTGTGATCAAGCTCAATCTCTTCATCAGTTAATCCTAATAAAAAAATATTCTGGCTTCATCTGGACTTTTGTTTTGAGTATTTTTTCACATGAATCCTGTATTATTTTCCAATAAGCTTTTACTTTGATACATGTCCACCATGCATGGTAAAAGGTTCCAACTTGAGATTCTCACTTCCAGCATTTGTTGTGTTTGCTTTTTTATACATTAAGCCTAATTTTTGTGGAGTCATGTACAACTTTCAGTTTCTCAAGTCACTCCTGACACACACACACAAATTTCAAAAGTAATCTTTGGAAACTTGACAAATTTCCAAAGTAATCTTTGGAAACTCATTAATAATGTTTGCCACTTTGACCACGTTCCGACATTGCTTGGCCATACATGTTTTTTTTAAAAAATAATCTTTATTAAGGTTTTCATATAGTTAAAACAACATATATCACAAGATTCCAGTCACATAACAACACTCAGACGGGGGAATTAAGGGGTATGGGGGGGATAGGGATGGTTATCTAAGGGTGGGATACTGGGGGGGGGGGGGAAAGGGGGGGGGAGCGGGGGGCCTGGGGAGAGATAGGGTTGGTTAGGGTGCTACCTATCATTCTGTTCTCACTACCATACATCCTCTAGACGATAACAATACATATACAATACAAAAAACTTAAAAAGACTTCCTGTTTTGTGTCCTGTCGGAGAATCTTTGTTACTTGTTTTTGGGAGAGGCCCCCATTCGACCCTTGTGGGTTCGGGGTCCTCTGTCCTTTTCACCCTGTTTTCTCAGAGATTTATCTATGCTTCCTAGTCCTTATACAACTTGAGTAGTTCTATCTTTTAAGTATAATTTTTCGTATTCTTCCACTACTTTCCAGTTTGTAAATTTTATTGGTGAGCCGGAGCTTCTTTTCAGATAGAATGTTAGCTTGTCCATATTTTTAATATCATTGAGTTTATCCAGCCACTGATCTGTTGTTGGGGTATGATCTTCTTTCCAGACCTTTGCGAGGACAATTCTTGCTGCAGTGATGATATATGTGAATATTATTATTATTATTATTATTATTATTATTATTAACTTTATTTGTACCCCGCTAGCATCTCCCGAAGGACTTGATGCGGCTTACACGGGCCGAAGCCACAAAACACAATACAATAGAAAACATAACACAGCAATAAACAAAGCAAATCAAACAATTAAGCAAAATAACCACAATGACAATACATCAAGACACTATTAAAACTGGTTCGGCCAACGCAATGGGGTACAGGGTTAAAAGTGCTGAGATGGCAGGAGGAACGTAGGATTAAAAGTGCGGGGTGCAGTAACATTAGTTGTGCTAAATGATGTCGTCATTCTTCTCCATCTGTAGTTCTTCTTCTGTGAGCCCTAATAGGAAGATCTCTGGTTTAAACGGTATTTTTTTCTTCAGGATCTTCTGTGATTCTTCTTTTATTGCCTTCCAGTATTTGTGCACTATTGGACAGGACCACCACATGTGAAAGTAACTGCCTGTTTGTGCTTTGCACTTCCAACATGTATCTTTGTAACCTTTGTACATTTGGCTCAGTTTTTTGGCGTCATGTACCAACGGTGGAAGATCTTGATCCAGTTTTCCTTTAGGGAATATGAATATGTATACTTTAATTTTTTTCTCCAGATGTTCTGCCATTCACTAAGTTTGATTGCTCTGCCGATGTTTTTGGCCCATACCACCATACAGTTCTTTATCCCCTCTCTTTCTACCTCCCAATCTAGTAATTGGCTGTAGATCTTAGTTATTGTTTTTTTCTCTGTTTTCAATATTTTATCCCATGCTGTTTCGTTGGTCTCGAAACCCTTCTTTTGATCTTGTCTGAAGGTCTCCCTTATCTGGTAGTATTTTAACCACGTTATGTTCTCTAGGTTGTTTGACATGTCTTCTTGTGATTTTAGGGAGTAAGTTTTTGTGCGGGGGTCATAATCCAGAAGATCTTTATAAGTCAGCCATTTTTGCCATCCTAGCAGCCGTCTCTGCTTGGCTTCTAATGGTGATATCCAGAGCGGGGTTTTGGTGTAGAACCACCTCTTATATTTGTCCCATACCTTTATTAGGGCTGATCGGACAAAATGATTACCGAAGTTTTTTTCTGTGCCTGTTTTTCCATACCACATATAGGTATGCCACCCTACCTTTAGGTTGTAGCCCTCCAGACCAAGAGTCTTTTCGTTTCTCAATAGTGCCCATTCTTTTAGCCATACTAGGGCGCAGGCTTCAAAATATAACCTCAGGTTTGGAAGCCCCAATCCCCCTCTTTCTTTCCTGTCTATCATGGATTTGTATTTTATTCTCGGTCTTTTCCCGTTCCATATGAATTTGTTTATTTCCTTATTCCATTTCAAAAGTAATCTTTGGAAACTCATTAATAATGTTTGCCACTTTGACCACGTTCCGACATTGCTTGGCCATACATGTAATAATAATTACACTGTTCTACAAATTTTCAGTTTTTCTCAGTTGTGGAAACAAAATGTGCCGTTTCTTAATAAATTTAACATGCTGAATTCAAATATAATAATTAAATGTGTTAATTGGCTCTGGTTTTTATGCAATAGCTATTTCAATTTTCTCCACAATCGGTAATTCGTTAATATTATGATAATGCGCCTAACCTTACTGCATGTATATAAACCGTGAATATTTACTAAATTTTAGTCAAATTATATTGCCAATAGTTTATACATGAGAAATATTTATTTAATTAGTCTATTGTTTATGTTTGTGCAGCAAGAAACTATATTAGTAGGCCTAATGCAGTTGAAAAGTCTGAAAGTTTAAATGTCGCTTTAATCGTGACTTTAGTTTTTATCCTGTTTGCTTCTCTTGACTTTTCTTTTGTATTCAAGGAAAGGATTGTCTCTTACAATCCTCCAGCAGTAGTCTGACAGCATTGACGGAGTCCATTTACCTTGATATCTTTTTTCCACAGTGCTTTATTTACACACGTGTGAGGCATAACTACAGTAAAAAGAACAATGTAAAACGATCTTTAACGATACTGTCTCAGTCTTCAACTGACTGACCCTCACCATTCAAAAGTCTGGCCTTATATAGGGCTTTCTGGCTTTTGCACACGGCACTAATACTGCGTCATCAAACTTTCTAGAATCTTCTAGAATCTTCCATAGTGTAAGTCGCAACATGCATTTTTTCAACCATACGTGATCACGTGATTGCTTATATCATAAAAACTAGAGCCAATATACATTTTTAAATGTCATTTTTGTTTTCAGCACCCCAAAATCATAAAAGAACAACTATTTTCAGTTGAGAGGACTGAAATGTTGGAGGTTATGTGGTGACGTTGGGCAAATTTCTCAGCCTTAGAGGAAGCCAAAGACCAACCATCTCTTGCCAGAAAATGCTATAATAGGGTTGGTACCAGCTTGAAGGCACATAATAACAATAACGCTTTGACATACTAAAATCAAGGCAGCTTCTCATCCAATGTAGGTTGTTTGATCCAGCAGTGTTTGGGTTTATGGAATGTGCATCTGTTACATTAACTGTGGAATGAGCAGGAAACAGTAGCACTGTTACACTATGGATAATGAAGCTGGAGTGTGTCCAGAGGACGATGACCAAAATTGTTAGAGCTTGGGAAACCAAGCCCTATAAGTAGTGGCTTGGGGAGCTGGGTGTATTTAGTTTGGAGAAGAGAAGTTTATGAGGTGTCATGTTTAAATATTGAAAGGATGTCATATTGAGGAAGGAGAAAGGATGTAACCTGCTGCTCTAGAAACTAGGACACAGAGCAATAGATTCAAACTGCAGGAAAAGATATTCTTTTTGGCCCATTCTGGAATGTAGGTGGCTGGGACCTTATGGGAATTGTAGGTCAGCATATTTGGTGGGCACCAGGTTCTTGATGATTACTTTGCTTCATGGACGAGGGATGTGGCATTGCTGGTTTGGGAGCTCTTTATAGTTCCAGCCCTTCTTTCAGGGGAGAATGAAATACTCACCCCAGTGCTCAAGTGCTTTCAGTTCTGCTGTAACAGCAGAGATGGCAACTAGACATCCTCTGTTGTGTCTTTTAATGTTCTTACATAAACAAAGATGTACCAGGATAAAGAAGGCAAGAGAAGAAAAGGAAAGTTTGTTCCTCCTTCCTATAAACAACTTCTGGAGCCAAGAAAGCAGGTTGGCAAACAGAACACAGGGAACAAAATCCATTTATTACTGCCAACCTCTGAATATTGATGATAAGTGGTTCAAAAAGAAATGCAATAGTAGCAGGTGAATTATCAGCATGACAAAAGGAAGCTAAGGTCCTTTCTACACGGACAAAAAAAAATCATACTAATTTCATATTGGCTGCTATCCTAACACGTGATGATTGTGATGTTTCTCCTCCCAACATTGTTTGGTCTTTAAACCACTTTAAAAAGAATTCATTTTACCCTCCATTCTAGCCAAAGACTAAAATAAGTTCCAGGTTTCTCACAACCACCATGTCAGACTACACAGAGAAGCCATTGAAATACACAAGCATGTGGACAATTTCAACAGAAAGGAGGAAACCATGAAAATGAACAAAATCTGGCTACCAGTATTAAAAAACTCTAAAGTTACAACAGCACAACAACAGAGAGGAAACAAACAAGGACATCTAATCACCTCTCAACAATCAGGTACATCTAATCACCTCTCAACAAAAGATTGCTCCAGGCACTGTCAGCCCATTGTATGCTAATTAAGGTGGTCAGTTGAAACATTCACACCTAGCTCCAGCAGACAAGAGCACTTTGTCCCACCCTGGTCATTCCACAGATATATAAACCCTTTTTCCTAGTTCCAACAGATCTCACTACTTCTGAGGATGCTTGCCATAGATGCAGGTAAAATGTCAGGAGAGAATGCCTCTAGACCATGGCCATATAGCCCGAAAAAACCTATAACAACCCAGTTCCAGGTTTTGTTTTTGCTGATGTTGTGTAACAGTTCCAATGGGTGGATTCCTGTTGGAATAGGGAAGAAGTTAAGAGTGTCCAGAAATAGTTGGTGTGACATGTCAAAGGCAGTTGGTGTGAGGTGACCATGACCTCACATGGGTCATGGGATTGTTCCTACAAGGAAGTGAGCTCAATCATATTCAATTTTTTTAAAATATCTATATTTTTAAAAAGATATATGTGCAGATACTCACAGTATACTAGTATGACGTTCACTAAAGAAGAAGTACAATGCCTGTCTTTGGTTTCACCTTTTTCACTTTACTTTTTGTTTAATTGACTCTAAAATTGAGATTCTTGGTCAAATTTAGTGTGTCAGATGTCACTGGGGAATAGTAGAATATCCCAAACTGTCATGCTATTTGGAGAGATTAAGAGAACAGTAGGATGGCTCTTTTGTTGAAAGTACATGGAATCTCATTGGATGTTCCATAGTTAATTGCCCCTACAATGAGATGTGTTTGTCCTACCTGTCTGAAAAATGTCATTTCCTTTGTTGAGTGAGAGTAGTGGAATGCCTGCTTTTAATGCTTTGTAGATGAGACATGACATGTTACAGGCAGCAGAAAGCAGGCTGTGCCTTCCCTTGAAATCAGTGTAAAACTGAAAACAAAAGCGAGGGCTGGAATATTATAATTTTCCAGTATTTGATCCACGTGTGGTGGTCATGCGAGTTGCTTTATGAATAATGGTCAGTACTGTACACCAGGTACTTAACAAATAACTTTTCCTCTTCTCTCCTCCCCTCAAATCTGATGGAAACATCATAATCAGTGCTGTGATCACTGGCAAAATGGTCTTCTTCCTCCTTATAATAATGAAGAAGAGGAAGAGGAGAGGAAGAGGAAGAAGAAGAAGAAAGAAAGAAAGAAAGAAAGAAAGAAAGAAAGAAAGAAGAGCAACAACAAGCACAACTTTATTTTTCTATCCTGCCTCCATCTCCCCGAAGGGACTTGGGGCGGCTTACATGGGGCCAAGCCCAAGCAACATACAGTTAAAAGCAAAGCAATCAGGCCATTATATGCCAATCAAGGTGGCAAGTTGAAACATTCACACCTAGCTCCAGCAGACAAGAGTCCTTTGTCTCACCCTGGTCATTCCACAGATATATAAACCCATTTTCCTAGTTCCAACAGACCTCACTATCTCTGAAGATGCTTGCCATAGATGCAGGCAAAACGTCAGGAGAGAATGCCATATAGCCCGAAAAACCTACAACAACCCAAAGCAATAAAAAATTACAATTTAAAAAGCATAAAACAGCATGACAATAGTAAAGAGCATCAAGCAGCAAAATAAAATTTTGAAAAAAGCGAGAGAGGAAGGCCAATATATGAGCTGATTAAAGGATAATTGGTTCAATAGGGTGGATGGAAACGTATAATAGCATAGGAAATATCATGAAAACATAGCAATTCAACAGGATCAGAATCAATTCAGTGTAATTTTAATTACAAAATCTGAAAAGTAATGTGATATAGGAATTCAGGTTGAATGATGATTCAAGTCACGATATAAGTCATATGTCATAGGAGTTGTCAATTGAAAGCACAACGAAACACCCAGGTCTTTAATTCCTAATGCCACAATCACAGTGAATGCTGAAAAGTTACAAATGACTAAATCTAGGTCATATCCATAATATAGCTCTCTCTCTCTCTCTCTCTCTCTCTCTCTCTCTCTCTCTCTATATATATATATATATATGTTGTTCATTCGTTCAGTCATTTCCGAGTCTTTGTGACCTCATGGACCAGCCCACGCCAGAGCTCCCTGTTGGCCGTCACCTCCCCCAGCTTCTTCAGAGTCAAGCCAGTCACTTCAAGGATGCCATCCATCCATCTTGCCCATCTTGCCCTTGGTCGGCCCCTCTTCCTTTTTCCCTCCATTTCCCCAGCATAATTGTGTTTGTGTGTGTGTGTGTGTAGGTGTGTGTGTGTAGGTGTGTGTGTTGGTTTTTTTGTTAGTTCCTAGGAATATTTGGGGTGGTGGTTCCAAAAATTGCATTGGATAGATCCCATCAGCTTTAGTTTCTTAGATATGGCTATCATGGTTTATGGGCAAGCAGATGGTGACTGGCATAGAACTGATAGGGATAAACGGGTGCCATTTCTGGTATTTATTTATTTATGGAACACTACTGTACCCCACCTTTCTCACCCTGAAGGGGACTCAGAGCAGCCTTACAAAGAAAACAATTTGATGCCACATATGCATATACATATTTATAAACAAACAAATGCATTTAAATCCTAAACAATTAAAACATCAACATTAAAACATCAATTTAAATCACACTCCAGGCCCATCCAAGTCACGATTATGTTATTTTGTAATCTCTTATTGTTGTTGTTCATTCGTTCAGGCAGTGGTTCTCAGCCTGTGGATCCCCAGATGTTTTGGCCCACAATTCCCAGAAATCCCAGCCAGTTAACCAGCTGTTAGGGTTCTGGGAGCAGAAGGCCAAAACATCTGGTGACCCACAGGTTGGGAACCATTGAGATAGATCATCAGTAGCAAGTAGCTGATCAGTTTCTTTTTGAAATCCAGAGAAAGATATTCCAGCACCATTCTAGGCAATTGCCTCCATTGTCCAACTACTCTTACTGTCAAGAAATTTCTTCTAATATTAAGTCAAAATCTTCCTTTTTTGTAACTTCAAACTATTTGATCTGGTTCCACCTTCTGGAACAGCAGAGAACAAAGATTCTACTTCTTCTTGTTGTTCATTCGTTCAGTCGTCTCCAACTCTTCGTGACCTCATGGACCAGCCCACGCCAGAGCTCCCTGTCGGCCATCACCACCCCCAGCTCCTTCAAGGTCAGTCCAGTCACTTCAAGGATGCCATCCATCCATCTTGCCCTTGGTTGGCCCCTCTTCCTTTTACCTTTCACTTTCCCCAGCATAATTGTCTTCTCTAGGCTTTGCTGTCTCCTCATGATGTGGCCAAAGTACTTCAACTTTGTCTATAGTATCCTTCCCTCCAATCTCTTATTGCTCTGCTCCAACTGACTGACCAAAAGCTTGGTCCCAAAGCCATGTTTTTAGTTTTTTCCTGAAGGTCATGTGGGACGGGATCAATCTAATTTCATTGGGGAGGGAGTTCCATAGACAAGGGGCCACTACTGAGAAGGTCCTGTCTCTTGTTCCCATCAGTTGCACTTGCGAGAGGGGTGGGACTGAGAGCAGGGCCTCCCCCAACAATCTTAGCCTCCAAGGTGGATCACAGAGGGAGATACTTTGGACAGGTAAGCATTGACACATGAAACTGTGGGTAATAGAGAACTCTATTGAACAAATGACTTCTAGTGAAAGCATATCAGAAAGTTGCACAAGAGAATATAGGAAATGCCTAGGGAAGACAACTCTCTAGGCATTTCAAGGTCCTTTTAAGGAGGGAAGAATTTCTACCCAGCCCTAGTGCGACCAGTATTGTCTCACATTGAACTGAGGGCAGGAGGGTGGGTTGTGCTGCCTGGAACTGAATGCAGCAGGAACACCCAAGCTGTTTTCCTTAAGCCCCTCCCCACTTCAGACTGGCAACAACACCAGCCTCAAGACACCACTGGTCTCATTGATGGGGGGATTCAAAGGCTCCATATCCATATGGCTGGCTTTTCTGGCTGGAGGTGAGTGAAGTTTGTAGTCTTGAGCAACTGGGCTGCTGAATGGAAAACAGAATTCTTCCCAATGTTGTTTTTTTAAATAATTTCAACATCATTTGTCTTCCTATTAAAATTGCATGCATTGTGACTAAAATTGTTACCTGTAAATATCGATTAGCGTATGCAAATTTTGTGCAAATCAGTGTTCTCTTTTGTCCTCTCCTTTGCAATCACAAATAGCCACTCTGGCTTCCATACAGTCACTCACTGAGCAAATGAAGCTTAACATTAAACTTCCCACAACATTTTGCAGCAGGTGCTTTTCATTGAAATTCGTGCTGAATGTTATGACGGAGCTCCTTTGCTGCCGCTTATCTCCAGTACCTCAACAAATGTTTTCCCCAAGGCAGTAACAGGCTTTGCAAGATTGGTCTAATGAAGTGTGTCACCATATAGCTTCTTGAGTTTTGCCAATTGTTGTCACCTCCATGTCATTTCAATCTTTTTTGGGAAGCTATTTATAGATGGGGAGCCATGGGAAAAGAGCAAGGCCACATTTCAGGCAGATAGATTCAATCCGGGCACCACAGTCTTGAGTCTGCAAGATCTGAGCAGAATAGTTGAGGATATAATAACCTAGAGGTCTCTCATTCATAGAGTCACCATAGGTTGAAGTTCAGTTAAAGGTAGATAACAAAGTGGTCTCTGGTGAAAAAAAAAAAGGCTGGGTACCACTGCACTAGACGATATTTTTTAAGACAAAGGAGTGGGGAGGAAGGTAAGGAGGCAGAAGGGAGGTGAAGGATACATTTTTGCCCTGCTATATCTCAGAATTAAAATTACACTTAGGATGATTCCAGACTACACAACTATGGAAGTTTGATACCAGTTTCAAAGTAACATCTGCATTCTATAGTGTCCAGGGATATACAGTTTCATTAGACAGTTAGAACTCTATGCCAGAAACCTGCAGTTTCTGAGAATACTTCTGAGCTCCACATCCCTGAATGATTAGGATGAAGCCATAAGCCATGAATGTTTTACAAAGCCAATATAATTGTGAAGTGTAGATAATACTCACATTAGAGGAAAAGAATAAACTCTGACCGCTGAGGTTGGGAATTACCAGAAAATATTCACAGACAACAGAAATGTAATTTGGATATTTTTAAAACCACAGGAATTACAGCAACAAAATGCTAACATCTCTTGGCACATTTCTCCCATTTAGAAGACCATCGTCTTTGTATTTTCCTTCCACTCTTGCTTTCTGTTCTGTTTTATTTGCACCATGTTATTTCTTTTTTTAGACTGTGGTGCGCAAATGGAAAACACACAGGACTTTGAAGTGAAGGCTCTTCTTTCCTTTTAGTCTCTTTCGCAAAACATTTTTCTCTGTGCAAAAAAAGAGGCTTCAGCTTTATACAGGCAACAGGTCACTTGGCCTCTGAAAACACACTGAGCTAAGGGTTTGTTTATTTGTTTGCCTGCTTGTTCACTTTTGCACCTCCACAGTCTAATTATTTGTTTTCTTCGACAGATATCAAAGTTCTAAAAATGGCTCCTTTTGGCGCAAAGCTTTTAAACATGTTTTCAAATTGTTTGCAGAATATACCAAGTTCAGTGTTGACCTTCCAATAATTGATAGCTGCCTGCATTCCACTATGTCCATCAAAGAATAAGACAAACTGATCAAAATGGATTGGATCAACATGGGACCTGGTGGCCTTACCCAGTCTCTTGGGTCTCTTTTTCATCGTCACTGATTTCCTTGGTATAGTTCTTTATTTTACACAAGTGTCTTCCTTTGAGAATAGGACATGTGTCAAAAATGAATTAGGAAATTAATTTGTTGGACTGGATCAATGAAGCTTGATCTTCTCTGAGTAACACAAGAATCTGGCATACTTGCCCAAGGCCTCTGTCTGAAACCAGGAGCCTTCATATAAATAATTCTTTAAAATGGGTGTCTCAGTGATAAATCCTTTCAAGGAACAAGTGAAGAGGTACCTCATGGTTTGATTACTGTAATACACTCTATGTGGGGCTGTCCTTGCAGTTGGTGCAAAAGTAGGTGGCCAGATTGTTAACTGGAGAAAATCACAGGGAGCGGTCAACCCTTATATTTAAACAGCTCTACTGGCTGCTGATAAGTTTCAAGGTGCAGGTCAGGCATGTAGCCAGGGAGGGGGCTTGAGGGGCTTCAGCCCCCCCTGAAATTCTCATGGTGGTTTGCAAAAAGGCCTTACTGGTGCATTATTTAAACTGTTATGTTTATTCATATCATGATCTGATCACCATACTCAATATATCCCATATGCATGGGGGTATTGTGGTAACGATAAAAAAGGTTTGCTAGGGTAGACCCTCTTTCACTCAGACTCAGCCCCCCCCCAAAAAAAAAAACCAAACTCAGCCCCCCCCCCCCCCCCCGAATCGAAATCCTGGCTACGGGCCTGGTGCAGGTCATCACCTATAAAGCTCTAAATGGTTTGGGATCTACCTATCTTCGTGACCGCGACTTCCCCTAAGAACCCACACAGTCTTTAAGATCTTCTGGAGAGGCTCTTCTCTTGCTTCCACCTCCGTCTCTGGTCTCAGGTCTCAGGCACAGTTGGTAAGAATGAGGGAAAGGGCCTTCTCAGTCATGGCCCCCTGGCTCTGGAATTCCCTCCCCAGGGAGATCTGGCTAGCACCCTCCCTAATAACTTCCCACAAGGACTTAAATACTTGGATGTTCCACTGTGCCTTCGACTAGGCAATTCCTTGGATAGCTGTTCCCAGTTAGGACACACACACGGGGGGGGGGGGGGGCTCAACCCATTACACAAAGTAAGCATTTGCAGTATAGTTCATGTTGCCCAGGGGCGCTCAAGGCGCTCCTGGCATGAAAATAGACCTTGACATATGCGAGTTACTGGGGTGTATAGTTCACCTAAAATCAAAGAGCATTCTGAGCTCCACCAATGATGGAATTGAACCAAATAAGGCACACAGAACTCCCATGATGAACAGAATATATATATCAGTGATTGGTTGGGGACGGGGGGAAATACTGTTTGCTTTCTGTTGAAAATTACCTAAGGCCGCCTCTGCACACACACACACACACACACACACAAATATGTCCTTAAGCACTTTACTACTGCTATATTCCGACCTATATTAATAACTTTTCTTATCTGCTATATGATACATGCATCTTGCTCAGTAGCTCTATCCTCTATTGATGTGGCACCAGTCCGCCCACCCATGACAAGACACTGAATTTATCACTGGTTGTTGGCCCTGATGTTTGGTTTTATATATTGTTTAATGTTGTTTTTATTCTGTTACATTGTTTCTGTTATTATTTTGTTGGTGTGATTTTAATGCACCATATTTTTGACTGTACTATTTGGCCTGGGCCCCTGTAAGCTTCCCTGAGTCCCTTCGGGGAGATGGAGACGGGGTATAAAAATAAAGTTATTATTATATTATAATTGCAGCATTCACACTTGCCTCATGCAGGCAAGAGTTCTTTCTCCCACCCTGGACATTATTCCACAGATATATAAACCTCGCTTGCCTAGTTTCCAACAAACCTCACAACCTCTAAGGATGCCTGTCATAGATGAGTGTGAAACATCAGGAGAGAATGCTTCTGGAACATGGCCATACAGCCCAGAATGTTCACAGCAACCCAGTGATTCCAGCCATGAAAGCCTTCAACAACATATTATCTCATCTTTGGAGAGCCGTAGAATTTTCTCATCCTTATGTCCCTTTTTAACAGGATTTGAAAAAATTGTGTTTTGTTTGCTTCTCTGCTGTAAAGTTGTCTGAGGTCCCACAGTGGGGCAAAGGTAGGGTGTATATTACATAAGTGAATGATGGACCAGGAGATAGATAAATAACTTTGAATTACTTGATTTGCTCAACATGAGACTAACAATGAGAGCCAGGCTCAAATTTGTTGGCTTTGGACGCACTATTTCTCCATTGCCAGTTTCCTTTGTACCCATAAATAGTCTTTTCCTCCTACTGAATATACCAACATAGCATACCAACAGAATTTGAGTTACCATGTGCACATGCCCACTCCCAGATTATTTGCTTTGATCCTGTATTATATGTCTACATTGCCAGATAATCTGTGTGCAGGTACAGCTGTACCAGGAGCTCCAATTTTGTTTGCTTTGCATTGAATGTTTGTTGTAGTCCTAAGATTCAGGGGCTCTGCAGATAGGTGGCTTCTTTTGGCTGCAATCATAAGGCAAACCACCTGTCAATTATAGTGAGGTTCCCTGGTCCTGCCCCCTTTTTTGGGTTTTGGAATGAATAGGAGCCAGTTTAGGTTCAGTCCACACAGAGAAGCCTTTCATGCAGGACATAATACCAAGAGCTCCTGTAGAAAGCTTCGTCTTCTACGGTTTGGCCGGGGAGATATACAGCCTACAGCTTGACCAGGGTTATACAGCCCTGCAGCTCCTTTGCTGAAGGACTTCAGTCAGCTATCATGGAAACCTGAATTCTTTTTCCCCTGGAAGTCTACAAAGCTCTGCTTGGTAAGGGTCACTCGCGGAAGCCAGAAGCAGTTGGTACTGGGTGCAGGGGCTTCACGCCAACAGAGGCAAAGACAGACTGCCCAGATTAGAAGTTAAGGATTTCCCCATTAGTTACAGTTATGAAGATAGTGCCTGTTCCCTGTGGACAAGATTGAGAGAGACTGTTAAGAAAGCCTTAAAGTACCTGTTTGTTTTCATTAATAAAGAACTTTGTTGAACCTTTAAGCAATCTAGAGACTCTGTTTTAATGAAATCCAAAGGCCTTTAATCTGAGGCAGCCCCGGCATCCCGTTGGGCACAGAGAATTTATGTCCTGTCTACAGTCTTATGCACAGGCCCAGCGTGCGACAGCACAATCTGAAATAAGCAGATAATCTGGGATCAGATGCTGGGATATACGGCAGCGTCGATCCAACCTCAGTGGATTTGCAAGGCCAAACAAGAATTTTTTATTTCCAGAGTTCTAATCCAATACTCAGACCACTACAGCTCTCAATACTCTTGCTAACTGTACAACTCTTCAGATTCACAGTCCAGAAAAATAACTTTTTCATCCTTTGCTCCTAACATTGCATATGGACAACTGTTGATGTATATTCATGAGCTGGCTTGCCACACATTGCAGACAGTGATGTTCTTTTTATAGCAAAACAGAACAAACTCTCTGTTGGCTTTGGGATCAATGGCGGATGGGCTTCCTTCAACTAACACAACATATGGCCAAAGCAAGTCTTCTGCAAAGAATAGGGACACACTCTGAAAAGTTATATCTCTGTTATTCCCAAGAAAGACGGAAAGGCACGCAACTACTATCAGTTGCCTAGCATTACGACATATGATTTATTGCTTTTTGACAGGCAATTTTAATAGGATGCTCTTAATACTTTTAAATGGATTTAGCTACATTTTATTAAAGGCACTTACAAGATCTTCATGGGTAAAAAAATGAATGGACAAGACATTGCTTTATTCCTGTTGGAATTCCAAAATTCTATTCCAATTCAAAGCAAAGCCTCTTCATCAGACTGAAAGTATTTCGGGGAAGGAGTGTCCACAGATGCTGAGCTTTCATCCCCTATGCCTTTTTGATGTGGTGCTACCCTATGCTGTTTGTTTCTGGTTTTGTACATATTTTACTAGTACCATGAAGCATTAACCTGAGGGACCTACCTACATCATAGCTGCAACATATTGTGTGGAAAGAAAGTCTAATGAGGAAAATGGCATTGGACAGAATGAAGTTGGGGCAACATGGTTGGAACCCATCATTGGCCAGAAGAATGATAGGGTGCTCAGCCAACTCTGCCACAAGACAGAATGGGGATGGAATGGGATGGTCATCCCTACAGTTAGACAAAGTACACCATTGGATAACACAAAGGAGAAATAACATGGCCAGCCCTGCCATTGGCCTCAAATGGCAGCGCTAATGGAAACTTAGAGACAACAAAGTGCAGAAAGAGAATGTTGTGTACGCATGATGAAAACTGCAGCCCAGAGTAGCAGAATATGTACTCTTCCTAATGAAGATGTTACCAGTGCCAGTTTCTTTCAGAAAACAATTTTTACAATCCTGTTGGTGACATACACATGTGCAAGCTCTATTACATATGGCATTGTTCTTCTTTGGCCATTGTGAAACATACCATTTGGATTCATGGTGGAGTAAACAGAATTCTACAAGTATGCCCTTGTTACATAGTCTAAATCCTATTGTAAAATAATATACAGTTATAGAATCAATGTTATTACCCAAGTTGTTGACTGACCATTCCACATTTGATCTCATGCCTCTACCCAGATTGGGACTAAATCAACAGGGGATCAAAGCTTGATTTAGTCTGAATTGATGTTTTTATATGTGCATGTGTTTTATTTTAGACTGTCTACAGACGTCACACTCAACTCCTGGAATGATTCCATCACCATTGCCTCTGAAAAATCCTGTAAATCTCTTGGGAAGACAGGCGGACGAATGTCAGCCTGCTGGCAGAAGTAAATACCACCAGCTTTGAAGTGATGCTCCTATGCCATTGACTCCACTGGACTGGCCATATTGTCCGAATGCCTGTTTACCATCTCCCAAAGCAGAATGGGAAATGTAATGTTGGTGGACAGGAAAAGAGATTTAAAGATGAGCTTAAAGCCAAACTTAAAAATTGTGGCATAGACATCGAGAACTGGGAAACCCTGGCCCTTGTGCACTCTCGCTGGAGGTCGGCTGTGACCACTGCCAGCAGTCCTGCAGAATTCAAAGAGGCACAAATGGAGGGTGAAAGGGAAAAACATGCCAAGAGGAAGGAGTGTCAAGCCAATCCTGACTGGGACAGCCTTCCACCGGGAAACCAATGTCCTCACTGCAGGAGAATATGTGGATCAAGAACAGGGCTCCATAGCCACCTACGGACCCACCGCCAAGACACTATACTTGGAGAACCATTATTATCAATCTAAGTAAGAAAAGTAGGTATATTGTGTTCACTTTTATGTTTGTTTTTAGGCACTTTGTGCCTCCTGTAAGCCACTCTAAGTCCCTTTGGGGAAATAGTGGCAGGATATAAGAATACAGTTGTTGTTGTGGTTGTTGTTATGATCATCATCATCATCATTCCAGCCCTGCAGTTATATATTCAAGGATGGTGCACACTACCGTTGGATTTGCTGGAATAAAAGAACCAACCAGAATGGGATGATTAGCAGACATTTTGATAGGTAGACCGTTGTTTCCTCAACATCAGCACTGTGCAGAAAAGTTGTATAGTGCAACAATCATGTAACTACATGAATGGAGGCCTATAATACATAATCATGATGTTGGATTTCGATCCTACAATTATTTCAAGCATTTTCTTTTCATAGCAATGGCAAATTGTGTTTTATTCCATATTTAAGAATATGTTATTATTTTATTAAAGCAGAGAAGTGGCTACACCTTAGGAATGTTGAACGTTTTGGCTTATGCACCAGAAACTAATTTCTGCTTTCTCTGAGAATTTCTTCTCTTTTATCATTAACACAGTCTCCTGCTGTATTATGTCTGTTGTCATCTTCATATTCCTAATGATGTAGAGGGTGGTCTTCCAATTTGTCAGACTTCATAAGCCAAAAGGCAGTAAACTCATTGAAATCTGTCAAAAATATATGCCACTTAATGATCTGATTTTACCCTGCAAGTATTCCTCTTGAATTTGAGTATAACTTCTGATTTAATTTCTTTTGACCGACTAATGAAATGCCCAAGGAGCTTCACTTGTGTCAGAGGGATTAGAGTGTGCCAAATTTAATACACTGATGCCTGTCAAATATTCTAGAATATGTTTAACGAAACAGTTGTCATCCATTGCACTAAATGTAGAAAAGGAACATAGCAATTCAAGGAGAAACTTGTTGGATTGTTATTCCAATGCCCTTCTGGATGTAAAATCTGTTTTGTTTCCTGTTCACACACAAATAGGAATAATGGCAAAAGTTCTCTCTTCTGTGGAAAATATTGCAAATGTTTGTATACATTTTTGATATTTCTTTTTGATTTTTTGCAAACAACATTTTCACAAAAATATCAAGATACACACACACACAAAAATCTCAAGACGTGAACATGTCCACAGCGGAAGTGTTGAGATGTTGAGACACTCTTTCTTACTGAGAATGAGATTACTGAGAGTGTATTCTTTATATCCATATTCTGGTTCGATATATACCTCCTCCCCAGGTTGGAATCAGTTAAATCGTTCTACAAGATAATAAACAGGATAGGAGAGTGATTAACATCTTACACCTTCCACTTCTTCCCAATTTCTGGATTTCTGAGTACAAATTAGGGGTGTTTCATCCCTGCATGTGAGAATGAAAAAATATTTTATGTGAAAAACAAGTTTGCAGAATGAATATGCAGAAAACAGTACACAGTAGACTTTCAGTTAATCAGAACACAGGGGTATTGTCGAAGGCTTTCATGGCTGGAATCACTAGGTTCTTGTGGGTTTTTTCGGGCTATAGGGCCATGTTCTAGAGGCATTTTTCCTGACGTTTCGCCTGCATCTATGGCAAGCATCCTCAGAGGTAGTGAGGTCTGTTGGAAATAGGAAAATGGGTTTATATATCTGTGAAATGACTGGGGTGGGGCAAAGAGCTCTTCTCTCCTAAAGCTAGGTGTGAATGTTTCAGCTGACCACCTTCATTAGCATTTGAAGGCCTGGCTGAGCCTGGGAAAATGTTTTGTTGAGAGGTGTTAAGATGTGCCTGGTTGTTTCCTCTCTGCTGTTTTTTTGTTGTAATTTTAGAGTTTTTTAATACTGATAGCCAGATTTTGTTCATTTTCATGGTCTCCTCCTTTCTGTTGAAATTGTCCACAATTAAGCAGGATCAATCTTAACCTTCCCAAGAAGGGAGTTCCAGAGTTTTGGAACAATCACAGACAAATCTCTGGCCTGGACAATCTCTGAAAATGATCTTCCAGGAGCACACATATATGTCTTGATTTTCCACTACTTGCACATCTCTGCCAATTGTGACTAACTAACATATTTTCAAGGAGGACAACACCAAGTACAATTTAAGCTAAATGCTGAATAATTTGTGTTGCATAGATGGATGGATGGATGGATGGATGGATGGATGGGAGGAGGGAAATATGTACCACACATGAGTTGACTATTCCTACTTGGCATGTTAGGGCAACCAGTGACTCTTCACAGATTATATGAAACAGGGGAGGGGCAAGGAGGCAAGCCACTGAGAAGAAGGAGGTCAGAGTAGGAAGAAACCTTGGCACTGCACCTCTTGTGTGCCAACATGTAAAGACCTTCTGGACCTTCCTCCTTTTCTCCCTTCTCTGCAAATGGCATTTCAATCTGGAACACAGCATTGGCTAGGGAACAGAATCCCATGTTTTCCATAATATCTTGATCTGTCTCAGCTAATTCAAGGGTAGCCCATGGCAGCCAATGCCCTTCACTTTGTTCTGCTGCTGTGTATCCTTATGACTGCTAATTCTGTGCATTAGAAACTAAATGTAATGCCAGGAGAGACAACACTTAGGCATCACATAAATTCAGTCTGCTCTGTGTTATTAAACTCCAGCTTCTCTGTCTTTGGGGTTTGGGCACTAAATTCTGGTGTTTTCATAGGTACTAATACATTGTGGATTACCCTTTTTAATGAGCAAGGCAAGGAATGCAGAGAAGCTATCCAGGTGTTATAAATTGAACAAATTGTTGGCAATATTTTCCAATATTCAACATGGCGTGAAATGGAGGCACTTTATGGGTTTAAATACAAAGAACGCCAACAGCACACCAAGATAATTTGTATTTATAACCAGAGAGTTGAACTGAATGTAAAGCTGAGCTGAAAACCAAAACAACTTTTTAAAAATCTGGAATAGAACTTGAGGTCATAGCTGAAAATCCCAATTGAATTGAATACTCTGCCAACAATTTCTTCCTATATAATTCCATTATTAAATTAGAATTAGAACTCATTACAATGGTTCCTTGATACCTGTTGGGGTTTGGTTCCAGGACTTCCACTTGCATGCCAACTTTCATTATGTTTAAATTCCTTTATATAGAATTCTGTGGCAAAATAGTGTATCTTATACAAAATGGGATAATCAATGCTTGCTTTTTGGAATACATATACAATATTTGTAAGCAAAGGATAACTGAATCTTAGATGCAGATTCCATGAATATGGAGAGCTGACTGTGTATGCAAAACGTCTTATCACTTCCCTGTTCATAACTTTGCTATGGAAAAATGGTAGTGGGCAACCCACCTGAAGATCACCTGGGAAGGAATCCCCCTGGAGCATTGCAGCGCACCCAAATACCTGGGAGTCACTCTGGACCGTTCTCTTACCTACAAGAAGCATTGCCTGAACATCAAGCAAAAAGTGGGTGCTAGAAACAATATCATACGAAAGCTGACTGGCACAACCTGGGGATCACAACCAGATACAGTGAAGACATCTGCCCTTGCTTTGTGCTACTCCGCTGCTGAGTATGCATGCCCAGTGTGAAACACATCTCACCACGCTAAAACAGTGGATGTGGCCCTTAATGAGACATGCCGCATTATCACGGGGTGTCTGCGCCCTACACCACTGGAGAAATTACACTGTCTAGCCGGTATCGCACCACCTGACATCCGCCGGGAAGTGGCAGCCAATAGTGAAAGGACCAAGGCAGAGACATCTCCAGATCATCCCCTGTTTGGGTATCAGCCAGCATGTCAACGACTTAAATCCAGACATAGTTTTCTAAGATCTACAGAGACACTCACTGGAATGCCTCAGCAAGTGAGAGTCCAAAAGTGGCAGGCTCAAACCCAGAACCTCAACCAATGGCTGATACCAAATGAGAGACTCCCCCCTGGGCACACAGAGGACTGGGTGACTTGGAAGGCACTGAACAGACTGCGCTCTGGCACCACGAGATGCAGAGCCAACCTTCAGAAATGGGACTACAAAGTGGAATCCACGACATGCGGGTGCGGAGAGGAGCAAACCACTGGCCACCTGCTGCAATGCAACCTGAGCCCTACGACATGCACAATGGAGGACCTTCTTGCAGCAACACCAGAAGCACTCCATGTGGCCAGATACTGGTCAAAGGACATTTAATCAACTACCAAACACACATTTTGTATTTTCTCTGTTTGTTTGCTTTGTTCTGTTAGAAATGTAATATAATTGACTGGCTGCCCTGACACGAGAAATAAATAAATTAACCCACCCGCAGCAAGCAGGCAAAGCCTTTGGCACGGGTGAGCACTTGAAGATCCCCATGAAAAAGGCCAGACTTGGTTGGGGCTGGCTGGCTTCACCAGCTCCTCATCACGTGACAAGGGGAGCCGATCCACACTTGCAATGGTCTTTGGTCATTCGTCTTGTGATCCACCCTCCCATCCTATGGGCAGTATGAGTAGAAATCGTTGTTTATGGACTGGGTCTGAATTCATATGAAACAGTGTGAGGTGGGTGACCCCCCCCCCATGGAGTTTTTTTCCTCCTACCCCTCAGTGTTTCAGCTGGTTGTGATAATTGGCTTAGAAATGGAGTCGCTTAAATAGGTTCCTTTGGCATTGCAGAGATGAGATAGTGCCAGTAGACACTGTAGCAGCCCCTCCCCTTTGGGTGTGACGGGTTGACTCCCATAACAATTCCTATCAGTTTTGGGGGATGTGGGTCTGCAATAAGGTGCTACCCTTAGGGCTGGGATGGAGGTTCACACTCTTGAAAAACTATGAGGTTTGGGAGAGGGTGGTCTCAGTATGGCCTTCCATTGATGATTGCTGAGAGGTGCAGCCAAATAAATTTGGTTGGCCTTCAGGACCTATGGTGCTCATATGTTCTGGGAGTGACACCCGACACAAGGACACTTCTTTCTAGGTATCCTGCTAATAACACAAGAGTCAAGTCTTTAATTCCCCTTAACGGTGTTTTCATTCACAGATGGTTCCAGGAGTTATAAATAAATAAGTTAGGAAATTGCCCTTTAGGTCGATTTTCTGTGTCAGGTCTTTTATTTCATGATGGGAGTTGAAACAGTATCAAGAGATGTGGTTGTGGAAGCTCTAAAAAGTGGTTTAAATTTTTAATAAACAAATGTGTGATTCAGAGTATTCAAAAGAATCAATTCCTCTATGAATGTAAAAGAGGTGCCTAGATAAGTGTAGAGATTAGAGAAGCATCAATGGAGGCTACAGCACCAAGACAATTCAATTGAAGCTTTTTTTTTTTTCCAGGGGCCTCTAGTTGTTTCCATTAGGCTTGTGCATTTCAGATGAATTGCTGTTTCTTGTATTGTCAAAGGCTTTCATGGCTGGAATCACTGGGTTGTTGTAGGTTTTTTCGGGCTATATGGCCATGGTCTAAGGCATTCTCTCCTGACATTTCGCCTGCATCTATGGCAGGCATCCTCAGAGGTAGTGAGGTCTATGTTTCTGCTTGCTGGATACCAGTACCCCCCCCCCCCCCCCCCCAATATCCATTTTCCAAAACCTCCCGAAAATAGGTGTGCTGCTGTATGGACATTTTTGTTCTGCATCTGTAAAAAGTGTCTCTTTTTGGCCCACTGATGGCAATTGTGAAATTACAAGGATCTCTTTTCCGCTGGTGGCCTTTCCATTCTTCCCTTCAAGGGAGCCTAGGTGTCAGCAATGGGGTTAAGAAACCACCCTATTCAGCCCATTATTGGGGGACTTCCCACAGACTTCCCTTTCCTATTTTTCATCAAGACCTAGATTAACAAAGGGATCAGCATCACCACTCTTAAGTTTCTGGATCCTTTCCCTTCTGTTTGTAGAGGAAGAGACTGGATTTAATGCTTCTTAAAACTGTTCTCCTCTAGAGGAGAGGCAGGCACACACAGCAGCCACATGCAGCTTTCCTTTCAAGGCATTTTAAGGCAGCCCAAGGAAGTCAGAGCAATGACCTGTGGAGCTCAGTGAAGCTATCCTCCCAGGACTATCTTGAAAATGCCCTCTTTTGCCTGCAAGGATGCAATCTCCTTTCTGCTTGGGGCTTTGCTTCCTTAAAGCTGTTTCTACTTTCTACTCCAGAGGGGAGATAGGCTCCTCTTTTTTGTTTGTTGGGATTACTATTATTAATTATTATTATTGTCTTTTAGAAGTATTTTCTGAAGGAGAGTAAGGGAAGGAGAAAAAGAAGCTAAAGTTGCCAAATAGAATCATAGAATCAAATAGTTGGAAGAGACCTCATGGGCCATCCAGTCCAACCCCCTGCCAAGAAGCAGGAATATTGGAGAGAAGCATTTAGAAAATAGGAGAGGAGGAGCCAAAATCGACTCTCACTTGCTTTCATTGCTGGCAGATTTTTGTACCAGGAGGGCCCTTACCATTATGGGTTCCCAGAAGTACTGAAGGAAATTGAATCTGTGCACAAATCTAGTTTCGATGTCAGTGAGGCAATGAGTCTATTTCAATCTGCTAGAGGTAAAGTCCAGTACCTTGGTTACCTCCTTAAAACCCTTAGAGCAGGGGTCCCCAAACCTTTTAAACAGAGGGCCAGGTCACAGTCCCTCAAACTATCAGAGGGCTGGATTATAATTTGAAAAAAACATGAATGAATTCCTATGCACGCTGCACATATCTTATTTGTAATGCAAAAAAAAAAAAAACCACTTAAAAACAATACAATAATTAAAATGAAGAACAAATATAACAAATATAAACATATTAATATTTCAATGGGAAGTGTGGGCCTGCTTTTAGTTGATAAGATTGTTGTTGTTGTTGTTGTTGTTGTTGTTGTTGTTGTTGTTGTTGTTGTGTGCTTTCAAGTCGTTTCAGACTTAGGTTGACCCTGAGCAAGGGCCAGGTAAATGACCTTGGAGGGCCGTATCCGGCCCCCGGGTCTTAGTTTGAGGACCCCTACCTTAGAGTTTTCAGTCTTCCACAGATGTAGAAATCCACTGGTTCCCAATATGCTTTTCTAAAAGAAGGTGCTACACCATTTTTTGGAGGGAGGGAGTGGTGGGGCGGGGTTGCCTGCTTGGTTGTTATGTTCAAATGCCCCTCTTCTTGCTGATCATCTGGCAGTGGTAGGATTCATAATGCCAATCTCTCTACCACTATTCATATCACTTCCATGCATGAGGTGTCATACTTGTTTCAGTAGACAAAGAAAATAGAAACAGACATTTTCTTACAAAGAAAACCCCCGTGAAGCAATGTTTAATTTGGGAGGTCTAGCAGTTCTCTCCCAGAGTTCTTTTTTCGATACCCAATCAAAAACAATCAGATGCTTCCTATTTTAGCAGCCAATTCCTTTGACAGAACATAAAAGGATTGATTCCTCCATGTGGGCCAGCTGTCTTGAAAGCACGGATTCTTAAATGGGAATCAAGTGATGTACTTACCCCCTAGAGTGCTATATAGTATCACTGCAAACAAAGCATATAATTATTCAGGAATTGAGATACGTTTATAGGATTCCCATTGCTAGAATGTTAAGATGTTATTTCCTGTGATTATCAGTTCCTTTTTGTGTTCTTTTTGTTAGAAGCCATTCTAATTTCTTTCCTTTTAATGGGAGGGGGTCAAAGTCATATTGGGAAGAATATGGTTGCCTGGAGCAGGGTCATGCTATTGATGGAAACATCCACAAACAGTGCATAATGGAGCCAAAGTCCAGTGGACATTGCTAGAGAAAGGACAAAAGGCATAATGAAAAAACAGGATAGATCAATATCATGGAGTGAGGCTGAATGACACACTGACACCATTGTCTCATGGGTTAATCTAAGGAGAGATGAAGACTGCAAGAGCCTGCTCTGACAAAACAAAGCACTGGACTTAAATTGGTTATTGAGCCACCTGTGTGACACTTGGCATGAAAGCAGTGTATGTGAAAAAGATGTAGGGGTCAAGTTAAATATCACTCAACAGTTTGATGCAAAGAGGAGGTAAGCCAATGCAATTCTAGGTGACATCAACTGGAGAATAATATCTACATCAAGGGAAATAGAAGTGCCACTCCGCTCTGCTTTAGTCATTTAGAATACTGTGTCCAGTTCTGGGCAAGTTCAAGGAGGAGATTACAGGAATGTGCCCAAAGAAGGATAACCAAGCTGGTCAAATATTTGGAAAACAAGTCCTAGGAAGAAGGACCTAAAAACTCAGTATGTCTAACTTGGAGAAGAGAGAGTAAGGATTGATTTGGTGGACATCTTTAAATATCTGAAGGGACATCATATAGGAGATGGAGCAAGCTCATTTTCTGCTGTTCCAGGGATTACAACACAAATGAATATATTCAAGTGAAACAAAAGAGATTCCTTCCAAACATTTGAAAAACTTCTGGACTGTAAGAAGTATTCAACAATGGAATGGATTGTTGTAGGGGATGAAGGACTCTTATTTGAATTTTTAAATAGGGGTTGGATGGATAGAAACACTATTTTCTGGTACACAATTTAATGGATTTTTTTGCAAACAGTATGTTCACAATAAGTCTTGAAATGTTAAAAATATTTTTGGAAGTGAAAAACTATTCTTGTACCCCAAAGGAACAAAAATGGTGGAATTTTTCATTTGGGTATGAAATAAGCAAATATGATTATAATTATGGTTTTTACCATGTTGTTCTACTGTCATTTTGTTTATATTGAAAACTTGTCAGAATTTAGTTGATCCCTATCTTTCATGGTTATTAAATATTCGGGTCCACTTTTCAGCTCACATCATTACCTGGCTCCTATTAAAGGTAAAGCTAAATGTTTCCTCTTGACATTAAGTCTGGTTGTGCCTGACTCTGTGGGGTGGTGCTCATCTCAATTTCTAAGCAGAAGAGCCTGCATTGTCCGTAGATGCCTCTAAGGTCATGTGGCTGGCATGACTCCTATTAGTTCAGTGTTTCTCAACCTGGGGGTCGGACCCCGGGGGGGGGGGGGGTGTCAGAGGTGTTGTCAAAGATCATCAGAGAACACAGTATGTTCTGTTGGTCATGGGAGTTCTGTGTGGGAATTTTGGCCCAATTCTCTCATTGTTTGGGTTCAGAATGCTCTTTGATTGTAGGTGAACTCGAAATCCCAGCAACTACAACTCCCAAGTGTCAAGGTCTATTTTCCCAAACCTCCACCAGTGTTCACATTTGGGCATACTGAGTATGCCAAGTTTGGTCCAGATCCATCATTGTTTGAGTCCACAGTGTTCCCTGGATGTAGGTGAATTACAACTCCAAAACTCAAGGTCAATTCCCCCCAAACCCAGTATTTTCTATTGATCATGGGGGTTCTGGGTGCCAAGTTTGGTTCAATTCCATCATTAGTGGAGTTCAGAAGGCTCTTTGATTGCGGTTAAGTATAAATCCCAGCAACTACAAGTCCCAAATAACAAACTCAACCCCCCCTAATCTCAGCAGTATTCAAATGTATTGGGTATTTGTGCCAAATTTGGTCCAGTGAATGAAAATACACTCTGCATATCAGATATTTACATTACGATTCATAACAGGAGCAAAATTACAGTTATGAAGTAGCAACGAAAATAATTTTATGGTTGGGGTCAGCAAAATATGAGGAACTGTATTAAGGGTTCATGGCATTAGGAAGGTTGAGAACCACTGTATTACTTAGTCCAAACTGAAGAAGACAACTAAATCAGTAACTGAATATTGAGTCAACTGATTCAAAGCATTTTCTGTAGATTAGAGTATTCATAGGGTTCAGGCCTATATATTTTTGTCTGAATATACATTCAAATGCATATTTTAAAAGAAAACTAATTTACAATCGTTTTTTCAGAGAACATGTCTTGAAAAAATGATCAATAAGTCAATAAATAAATCTTTATTTCATCTGTCTAAAATAGACAGAATACAACATGATTAAAATGCATGGCCAAATCACAGAATAAAGGATTATATATCCAAGAAGTGGAAGATAATGACTTGTACCTAGACTTATCAAACAGTATACAACCACATAAAATTTAGCAAGACTTGACACAATTGACACATTTTAATGAGAGACAAAAAAGAAAATATATTTTAAAAAACTTGAAATAGGTTAAATGTACATTTAAATGTGAATTTTGTGTTCATGTTTCTGGATTTTCTCTTTTCTTAAACATGAGGAAATGGGATCAAGAAGATAAAGTGGACATTGAAAGGGTAGCCTTTTTCTGTTCATTAAATATACTGTGTATGCATGTGTGTGTGTGTGTGTGTGTATGTATATATATATATATATATATATATATATATATATATAGCACAGTAGGTTAAACCACTGAGCTGCTGAACTTGCTGATCAAAAGGTCAACAGTTCAAACCTGGGGAGCAGGGTGAGCTCCCACTGTTAGCTTCAGCTTCTGCCAACCTAGCAGTTTGAAAACATGCAAATGTGACTAGATCAATTGGTACCACTTTGGCAGGAAGTTAACGGCACTCCATGCAGTCATGCAGGCCACATGACATTGGAGGTGTCTACAATACTGGCTCTTCAGCTTCAAAATGGAGATGAGCACCAACCCCCAGAGTAGGATACTCTGACTTAATGTCAAGGGAAAACCTTTTATATCTGAGTATTGTAGCTTTTGTTTTTAGTGTAGAGTCAGCCCTAAGTATTTACAGATTCTTTATCCATGGATTCAAAATATTTTTTTAAAAAAAATCCAAAAAGCAAAACTTGATTTGGCCATTTCTATCTAAAGCAGTGTTTCTCAACCTGGGGGTTGGTACCCGAGGGGGTCGCGAAGGGGTATCAGAGGGGTCGCCAAAGACCATCAGAAACACAGCATTTTCTGATGGTCATGGGGATTCCATGTGGGAAGTTTGAGCCAATTCTATCATTGGTGGAGTTCAGAATGTTCTTTGATTGTAATGAACTATAAATCCCAGCAAGTACAACTCCCAAAAGTCTATTTTCCCCAGGCTCCACCAGTGTCCACATTTGCGCATATTGAGTATTTGTGCCAAGTTTGGTCCAGATCCACCATTGCGTAAGTCCACAATGCTCTCTGGATATAGGTGAACTACAACTCCCAAACTCAAGGTCAATACCCACCAAACCCTTCCAATGTTTTCCATTAGTCATGGGAGTTCTGTATGACAAATTAGGTTCAAATCCATCGTTGGTGTAGTTCAGAATGCTCTTTGATTATAGGTGAACTATAAATCCCAGCAACTACAACTCCCAAATTACAAAATCAATCCTCCCCCAACCCCTCTAGCATTTACATGTGGGTGCATTGGGTATTTGTGCCCAGTTTGGTCCAGTGAATGAAAATACATCTTGCATATCTGATATTTACATTATGATTTATAACAGTAGTAAAATGACTGTTATGAAGTAGCAACAAAAACAATGTTATGGTTGGGGGTCACCACAACATGAGGGACTGTATTAAGGGGTCACGGCATTAGGAAGGTTGAGAACCATTGATCTAAAGCTTACCATTCTCCAAGCGCCCACTGCGATACGAGAGCATATTAAAGTGGCAATAAGAATAGGAGAAACTCGTTTTCTCGAGGGAAGTTCCCAAACTGGTACAGTCTCCAGCCTAATGCCCTAAACCAACCTTAATGGACAGATAACTTTGTCCAAGGTCTCTAGAGGTCTTATCTCCTTGATCTGCAGAACGATGTTGCTGAGCAAGCGGTGGCCTTATTGAACAGACACCTTAAATGTTTGTTGAATAGCTCCACCTGGGAAACTTAAGTCCAGAGATAAAACACAGCACTGACACCTTTTCTTTAGTGTTAGAATTTTTATGAGGTGACAACAGCAGGTGTGACTTTTACTGCTAGAGAAAGGAGAGCATAAGGGGGGTTGAAGAGAGCAATATAAAGAAAGACAAGGAGGAGAGAGAGAAAGAGCCAATTGAGATTAACTGATGGATGGCTCTATACCCCTGATGGAAACAGCAAGTTCTAGTTAACTAGATAAAAAGAGGAAAGGAGTAAAAAGAAAAAGAGGCTGCGGTAGTGCCCTTAAGACTAACTGGCTTTTACTTTAGCATAAGTTCCCCCAATTAGCCTTAAAGATGTTGCTACATTTTCCCTCCCCCTTCCTTCCTCCTTTTCATGCTGCAAGAGACTTAGGACTTTATTGCATAATAGTCATGCTAGCAGGTAGATGTCCAACCTCTTTTTGGAGGCATGCAGAGAAGGAAACCCCATCACCAAACTGCTCTTATCAATGTATTGTTGAAGGCTTTCATGGCTGGAATCACTGGGTTGTTGTAGGTTTTTTGAGCTATATAGCCATGTTTTAGAAGCATTCTCTCCTGATGTTTTGTCTACATCTATGGTAGACATTCTCAGAGGTTGTGGGACCTCACTACCTCTGAGGATTCCTGCCATAGATGCAGGTGAAACGTCAGGAGAGAATGCTTCTAGAACATGGTCATATAGCCTGAAAAACCTACAAAAGCCCTCATCATATCAAGTTCCTTCTAATGTTCAATCTGTGGTGGAATGTCAAATGAATCGTGTAGTTCACATTGGATCAGCCCACACATTGCTTTGCCAGAGAAAGAAAACATGCCACACAGGTGAACAATAGAGAACAAGTAGTTTTCTCTTCATAGTTCAGAACAACGTATGTACAACATGATCAGTTGCATCAACTCAAATAATGTCCTTTTAGAGGGATTTAAAATTGTATTTCTTTATCCAGATGAAGAAACCTTCTTTCAGCAGCCAAGAAGCAAATCAGTCTGTCTGTCTCTCTCTGCTTCTCTTAATCTCACTCTGTGCCTGCATAGTTCAAGCCTGAACAAAATGCAACATTATCCAAAAGTCCTAGGCTCAGCCATCATCGTGTGCATTGCCGACCAATCATGCATTTTATTTTAAAGTTGACACATACACACTCACAGATTCCTTGCATTCTCTAATACAATCAAAATGCATGCTATCCCACACCATGACAGACCAGACCCAGATGAAGTTGCATTGCATATGCACCGTGGTAACTTCATATTCAACCAACAATCCTGACCAGGCTAGGCATCTGAACCGAGCTGGTTCAAACTACTCCCAAAGTGCATGCTATAGGAAGAATTCCAATTCTCACCTGCAAGATGTCACGCTAACTGTGTCAGATTGTTTTACTGTGGTGGGGGCGGTGAGATCAAGGTACACAGGAAATGGAAGTGTTTTTCTAAAGATGCATTTACACTGTAGCATTAACACAGCTTGTCACAAACTTTAATTGCTGTGGTCCGATGCCATGGAACTGTGGGAGTTATAGTTCTTTGGCAGAGAAGGTGAAACACCCCATAAAACTATAGATCCCATGAGCACTGACTCATGGCAGTTATAGTAGTGACTTTTACAGTGTAGATGCACATATAGTTACACCTGGCAAAGTCATATAAGTGTCTCTATTTCCTTCTAAACCATCCACAAATTAGAGTTCCAAGTCACCATCATGTTTTTTCTCACAATGGCAGGTAACTTCACTATTTTGTTATATGAATTGTTCCTGAAAGTAACTTTCCATGCACTGCTCAGAACTAGTACTCAATTTTGTTTTGAGCGTCGCTTTAGGCCACATTGGACTGGCGAGTTATCCGCTTCACATTTTTTTCTTACCTTAATTCTGGAATCAATCCAAAGCGTAGGCTATTTAGCACCAGAGGACTTATTTCCTTAATGTTGTTAATGAAATCAGCATCTGCATTTTAGTGGGGAAAATATATTTTCTACAAGCCAGTCAATAACAGTGTAAAAAGAATCAAGTGGAAAATACACGCTACATTAATTTTCCTTCCATAATTTCTCTTCCATAAACAAATGCCGGAGCAATAAAACATATGCTAATGTAGAAATTATAACTTTATATTCATACCTGCCAAGCCAGATGGAAACCATCCCAGCTTGTACACTGACAACTTCAAAACAAACATTTCTTCCAAATATCCAAAGTTATCTTCTGTAAAGATATTGCCATTGGGGAAGTATTTATATTGTCAGTCCTACATATCCTTGGATTCTGCACCCACAAATTCAACCACCCATGGCTTGAAAATATCTTACCTCGACCCCCTATAAAAATCCAGATTTTGCCATTTTATATAAAGTGCACCATTTTATTATACCATTTGTACTGTTACATACCAAGGATCAGATAAAAATTTCCCAGGCCAAGTGGAAAGATTCAAAAACTCTGGTAAACAACATTTCTCTGTGCTGTTGTTCTCCTTCAGTTGTGAAATCACTGCAGATGGTGTCAGGAGCAACCTTTCTACCCAAGTAGATACTATTTAGAAGTGGGGTCCACAGGATCCTGTTTCCAAATTGGCCACCATCAATATGTTGAACCTCTTTGGGTCTAAGAACACCAAATTAGATTGGCTGGTCATCAATTACGGTCAACTGCAAGTAGGACCACATCCCCTGTCTTTCCTCACAATGAAGGAAATGAGTGATTTGCAATATCAGTATCCCCCCCCCCCCCAAGCGCAAAAGGCACATTGCTTGCTGTGAACCTGAAACACTCTTTATCTTTAGACCTAGAGGGCGTGGGAGTGAATGGGACATGTTGAGGTATCTGGGGTGCTTGGGCAACAGGTAGACCAAAGTTTGTCAACCCATGTTCAAAATTGTTATATACTACTTCATGTATCCTAAATCTCTCATAGCTGTTCTGAAGGGTTGATAGTTCTCATTTTTTATTGCATTAAGACGCATGTTTACAGTTGTAAACCTTCTAGGGAATGATATATAGACCAACATCCTATTTATGGCTTATGCATATCCAAGCAACTGGACTGTTTTCTCTCATGTTGAAGATTGGCATTCCGTTCATGGAGGCAGAGTTGTGCAGGTAGCACTGTTTACATGGAGTTGTATTTCACATGAATGTGCAATGCCAGTGATGCATTGGTGTGCATGAGAAATGTCACATTCATGCTTGATTAAGCATCTCATTACATATTAGCTGTCTTAGTTTTCAGAGGTAACAGATGTGCCATAACCAATCTGTGTAACCACACTTTTGGAGATTTATGCCACACAATCTCAAAGTATGATATCAATCAGATTGTTCTAAAAGCTATATAGAGTGTGTTAGAAACATCTACCTCTTTCACCCTTGAACAAAAAGGGAGATTAGATGGTTGTTGTTCATGTTCTCCCATAATTCTGTTTCTATTATAGGACCTATCTCTGGGGGAACATCTTGGCAGCCCACATAATGCATTTAATGTTCACTTTCTCTTTTTATGGCTTGTGGTTCATGCCTTCTTCTGCTATGACATCATAGCTGATAGAACAGTGACCTATTTAGGTAACAAATCTTCACCCTTTACCTTCTTACATACTGACTTTTCCTGACACAGCCCTCTTAGAAAGTGAGAAATGCAGTGCTTGTTCCAATAAGTCATCTTGAAATTGGAATTCGTCTCCCAGCAGATGTCTTGGAAGGTCAGCTCAGAATGGAACTTAAATAATGAATTCAGACTCATTGTGATTCAGTTAAGGATCCCAAATGCATGTTTGTATGCTGGATAAATTTAGCTTCAGATCATGTTTCCATTAGATTTATTCAGGAAGGACTTGAACTCAGGGAGGTATACTTCGCAAATTGGAAGGCTGGCACTTACGAATCTTCTCAAACAAGATTTTGCCTGCCATTCTCAATAAGAGCAGCTCAGAAGAACTCTTTGTTTTAATGCATTATTAGTGAGTAAACAAATCCTCTGATTTAATTAATGGATGGTACCAGGAGACCATGTTAGCTTGTCTCAGAAAATGATTTGCATGTACCAAATTGCTAGCTTGATTTCTATCAAGCAAAAGTGACACCATCCAGATAATTTGAAAGTAAAATATACTTTAATTTTACCTTTGTTATATTATGATACTGGTTCCATACTTTGCTAATCTTCTGTAATGGTACTTAATGTGATATGGGTATAAGAAACATGTCCCTTGTCAAATTTATGAAAAACATATTTTAGAAGCAATAATTAAATAGAACCTATGATCTGGTAATCCCCGGTGGCGCAGTGGGTTAAACCCCTGTGTCGGCAGGACTGAAGACCAGCAGGTCGCAGGTTCGAATCTGGGGAGAGTGCGGATGAGCTCCCTCTATCAGCTCCAGCTCACCATGTGGGGACATGAGAGAAGCCTCCCACAAGGATGATAAAACATCAAAATATCCGGGCGTCCCTTGGGCAACGTCCTTGCAGATGGCCAATCCTCTCACACCAGAAGCAACTTGCAGTTTCTCAAGTCGCTCCTGACACGACCAAAAAAATCTGGTCATCAACCATAATAAAGTTTTCTTACTTACTAGCCAAATAGAACATCCATGTTAAAAGACAGTATTGGCCTGAATACCAGACACCTTGGGATGGAAAGTGGTGTTTGATCAAGGAAGTCCTGATACCCTTAATATATTCTCTTTTGTTTGGGGAGCCAAGGACAATATATGGTGTATAGCTTCTTAAAGAAATATTATTTAAGGGAAAAATCAGATTCTTGCATGCTGCAGACAATATAATATTCATTCTAAAGTAGGTTTGCAGTTGTAATACACTAATTGTCTTGAAGGCATGGTATATGAAATCTCCGAGAGGACTTGTGTGTTGTATGTTAACTATCCCAAGAAGACATGGCTGGCCAGTCATCTTTATCAAAGTCATGTAAATTAATTAATTCTGAAACAAGAATGTCTGGTTTTGATGGATTCAGTTCAGCATGTTCAGTCTGATGATGTGGACAAGATTCTCAGAGTTGTGAGAGCAACCACTTGTACTCTAGACCAGTGGTTCCCAAACTTATTTGGCCTACCCCCTGGAAATCAATTTTTCTAAATTTTCTCTTCTTTCTTTTATGCTTTCACCACCCCCTTACAGTTATTCATTGCCCCCAAATGCACCTGTGGCCATTACCCCCCCCCCCCCCCGATCACTGCAGTGCCCACCGGGGAGCAGTAACGGCCACTTTGGGAATCACTGCTCTAGACCCTTGCCCTTCTTGATTTATTAAACTCGCCAGTGGTGGATTGACTGAGTGGTTCACAAGGATTATATATGCCTCATTGGAGCAGGGACAAATAACAGCAAGCCTTAAAAAGGCAATAGTAAGGCCAATTTTGAAGAAGGGGTCCCTGGATTACTTTGTATTAAACAACTGTGTGCCCATGTTGGTTCTCTTGGATATCTCAGCAGCTTTTGATACCATCAACCAGGGTATCCTTCTGGGGTGGCTCTCCAGAATGGATCTTTGGGGCACTGCTTTGCAGTGACTCCAATCCCTCCTGGAGGATCGCACCCAGTTGGTGAAGCTGGAGGACACCTGTCTGCTATCTTCATTGTCCAGCTTTCACTACTATGAAACTGGAAATATTGTGGTATGGATGGCCATTAGGAGTTTTGCCTAAAGTTGTAAGTTTTCCATGTTCTGCCACATGGAACTGAATCCTTCTCCAACTCTACCATGGTTGTGTAAACTTATTAGGTGAGCAAAATTCATGAAATTCTATCACACCTCACTGGATGCTCACTTCTTAGGTGCTCAATTTTTGATGAAAAGTTCTTGAAAGGATCCAAAGAAGACTTTGCACACATTTCTCAGGCTTTCCCCCATGCACTTCCCAAAGGACAAGGAAGATTCTTCCTGAAGTCTTTCGGTTTCTTTAGCTGACTTGAGTCATAGTTAATGAGCAGATAGTCTTTCACTATTTATATCTCTGCGGGTGTCAGATCTCCTTGTTTATAGGTGACATGTTTCCCCATCCATTAAGCAAATAACAATTGCTATGGAATGAAAATGAGCAGCCAGGTGTATAATATTTCATTATCTGCCTCTCATCTTTCTTTCCCTCTCTGCCATGGAATATGCCAATTACTTTCAGCACCTTCTCTGTGTTTTCCTCCATCCTGTCCCTTCCCTTGGCAACCTTTTGCATTTGTTTCTTTAATAATTTCAAACTCATAGAATCATAGAATAACAGAGCTGGAAGAGGCCACATGGGCCATCTAGTCCAACCCCCTGCCATGCAGGAAAAGCACAGTCAAAGCACCCCCGACAGACTCATTAAACTTTAACCAAGAAGAAAAGGGGGTGGGAGAAAAACACTAAATCCCCCCAGCTTTTCTATCACTATAGCAACTTTCACAATCATTCACTGCCCTCTAAGTCCAAATATAAATTTGGCAAAAAAGTAATATGCAAAAGGGAATATGAGGATAGCATTACATAATAATAATAATAATAATAATAATAATAATAATAATAATAATAATAATAGATTTTAATAGAGTTTTGGAGCATAATACTCCTGTCCTCACAATTGTGTCAAAAAACAAAGTATGGATTGTCGATGTTGCAATCCCAGGTGACAACAGGATTGAAGGCTCTGGCACAAGCCAGTCAAGGTGGTCCCAGTGGTGATTGGCTCACTGGGTGCAGTGCCTAAAGACCTTGGCCTGCTCTTAAACACAATTGACGCTGACAAAATTACCATCAGCCGTCTGCAGAAGGCCATCTTACTGGGATCTGCATGCATTATTTGCCGATACACCACACAGTCCTAGACATTTGGAAAGTGTCCAATGTGTGATCCAATACAACAGCCAGCAGAGTGATCTTCTTTGCTGTGGACTCATCTTGTTGTGTTTCAAATAATAATAATAATAATAATAATAATAATAATAATAATAATTTAATATTCCCTTTAGTGTCCCCTCCCGGTGCTTTGACCCCTCCTATCAGTCCCCCCAGTCCCATCCCATTCCTGCTACCAGAGGTGGGCGACTAAAATGATCAAGGGTCTGGAGAACAAGCCCTACGAGGAGCGGCTTAAGGAGCTGGGCATGTTTAGCCTGAAGAAGAGAAGGCTGAGAGGAGATATGATAGCCATGTATAAATATGTGAGAGGAAGCCACAGGGAGGAGGGAGCAAGCTTGTTTTCTGCTGCCCTGGAGACTACAAGAAAGGAGATTCCATCTGAACATGAGGAAGAACTTCCTGACTGTGAGAGCCGTTCAGCAGTGGAACTCGCTGTCCCAGAGTGTGGTGGAGGCTCCTTCTTTGGAAGCTTTTAAACAGAGGCTGGATGGCCATCAGTCAGGGGTGATTTGAATGCAATATTCCTGCTTCTTGGCAGGGGGTTGGACTGGATGGCCCATGAGGTCTCTTCCAACTCTTTGATTCTATGAGTCTATGATACCTGTGTTTTTGGGCTGTGATTTCAGGCTGTTTACTAATCTGTTTGTTTTTTGTTTTTTTTTGGTAACTGCTTCACTAGGAAACTATGTTTCCCCTTCCCAGAGCATTTGTGCCCCACTTTGTGCTGGTCATGGATTGTAATAAAGAAAGATTAATTGGATAATAATAATAATAACAACAACAGCAACAATAATAGCAACAGCAGCCGCAACAACAACACAAATCCAGTGATTTCATTTTGACCAATATCTGTTTGGTATATGTAAACCTCTTGTTTCATTTCCCTTAGCTATTGGAATTTTTCTCAGAAACGTGAAATTGATTTTTGCTGGCATCAAAATATTTGGAGTTGTTAATACACTTGGTCTGGTAATGAATATCAGACAACCTGTTTGTCTTTTATTGGTCTCCAAATATGTATTTCTTTGGCAGAGGAGTAAGATCGTGTCTCTAGCAATCAATTTTTTTGCATTATTTTTGAAACATGCTATGCAAATATATTTCTCCCCCAAATTTAATGCTAGCAGAGATGACAGAGCTGGGGTGGAAGGGAGCACCATTAATGCCTGCTTCCAGAGAGTGGTTTTGCTAGAGATTGCAATTGCGCAAGCGTCCAGCAGAGACTTGATAGATCAATTCTAAAGAACATGAAAAACAACAACAAAAGAAGATAAGGCACAAATGTTTGGCAAAGCAACAGGGTCATATAATATGACCACCTATTGCTTAGAGGTAATGTTTATAGCCTGTTTTGCTATTGTAGCAAGGGAGATGTGAGAAATCTTTGTGAAAACCGATTACTTTGACTGCATATTTGAAATTATTTCATCTTACTGCACTGCTTTGCATTATCAACAATTTGAAGAGCCGTTCAAAGTGACTGAAGGGATACAGAAGTAATCATAATGTTTACATGCACTCAGTCCTCCATATCCACAGATGCTTTCAGATTGGTCTGAAATTGTTCAGCACCGTGGAGTCAAGGGAGGCCTTTTTGAGGAGTGGACGAACCACAGCCTGTTTCAGATGAGATGGAAAAATCCCCTGCTCCAGCGATGCATTAATGATCAACACAAACCAATCAACCAACCCCTCCCTGGCCGATTTAATTAGCCAAGATGGGCAAGGGTCTAGAGCCGACGTGGTCGCCCTCACAGCCCCAAGGACCTCTTCCGCGGTCTCAGGGAGAACAAGCCTAAAAGATTCCCACAAAATTGGACAAGCAGATGCCTCAATCACCTCCTCTGGCACTGTGATGAAATTGGAGTTGAGCTCAAGGCGTATCTGAGCAACTTTGCCTGCAAAATGGTGTGCAAACTCGCAACACTGAGTTGCTGGGTCGTCGAAGGTCTCCTCCACCACAGGTGGCTGAAGGAGTTCCCCGACGACCCGAAACAACTCCAATGATCTATTTGCTGCAGACGCTATACGGGCAGTTGTGAAAGACTCCCTGGCTACCCGTATAGCAACGGTATACGCCCTAAGAGAGGCTTTAGCCCATGCTTGGTCAGACACATCCCGAGATCTCCTCCAAATGCGCTCTAGCCCCCTTCTCGTGTGCTTCATCACAGCCAACTCTTCAGTGAACCAGGGAGATGGCTTCACCCAAGGGTCCCACCATGCATGGTTTGAATTTTGAAAAAGGAACTTAACTATTCCATTTTAGATAAGGGACACAATTTTAGCAGATTTGAGCATCCACATATTTTGATAGTCAGAGAGAGCCCTAGGACTAAACTCCAGCAGATATCAAGGACTTGCTGTATATATATACACCATATAGCATAGAATCAAGGAGTTAGAAATGACCACAAGGCCCATTCAGTTCAGCTCCCTCTTGCCATGCAGAATACACAATCAAAAACTCCTAATAGATTGGCATCCAGTTTGTGATTGAAAACCTCCAGAGAAAGAGATTTCACTTCACCCCGAGGCAGTGTATTTCACTGCCAAAGAGCTTTACCATCAGGAAATGTTGGAGTGAAATCTCTTTCTGCAATTTGAATCTATTCCTCTGTGTCCAATTATCTATAGCAACAGAAAACAAACTTGCCACCTCTTGCATATGACATCCTTTCACATATTTAAACATGGCTTTGTTGTTTCCACTCAACCTTCTCTTTTCCAAGCTAATCATACCTAGCTCCCTAAGACACTCCTTATGCTTCCAGACTGTTTGGATTTTAATCCTATCCTCTGGGAATCTCTCCCAATTTGCTGTCATTTCCAAATTTGCTAAGCATTCTTTCCATTCCATCATCCAAGTCATTTATAACGATGTTGAATCGTAGTGGGCTCAGCACAGACCTCAGTGTCATCCCAGGAGTCACTTCTCTCCAGGATGAAGAGAAGCTATTGGTAAGTATCTTCTGGCTGATTAACCAATTCCCAATCCACCTAACAGCAGCATATATGAGTAATCTATATCACCAAATAAAACACCTCTAGAAGGAACAGTAAACCCAAGCAATATCTGCTTCAAAAGAGGATATCCTCATATAATTGATGACAGCATCAGGAGAACAACCTTCATTTTGAGAGAAAATCTTTGCAGCAGACATGAGTCAAGTAACAAGCAAGAACACATTTCATTTGTTGCACATGGCAATTAGAGAAAGCTACCCATTGTTAACAAATTCTGAATATCTTGTTAGCGCCATCATCAAGTCTCCAGTTATAGCTTTCTGCCAGCCACCAAATCTACAGAGACTGTGGATAGAAGCTGTCCAGAAGACGCAGTCAGCAATCCATGATAGCACCCTTGTGATTCAACGTGTTGCATCACCTGTAAATATCTCAAGCAGACTGTCACTTTTAGGAGCTCGGTGACTAGCGGGACTTACTATATTAAACAGCACATCACCTGCCAGTCCTGTAATTTTATATAAGTGATTGAATGCAGGCATACAGAATGCCATCTGCAGTATATGGGCAGAACTACCACAGTCACAGGTGTACTAGCTTCAGGAATCATAAATCTACTATTCTAACCAGGAGGCTAAAGTAACCAGTAAGACTTCAGTCTCTCTGATATGTCCCTGTTTGGCATTGAGGCACCATCTATTTTGGACAAAGAGGAGATTTGTTTATTTATAAACTAGAAATTCTAACACCATGTGGACTCAGCATAGAGGATAATGCCATCTTTCACTAAGAATGTTGATAACACAGTGTTCTCAACTGACACCTGCTAAACAGCTCCATTTTGTCTTTGCCAAATGAAAACAGAAGCTAAAATGTTTTCCTCTTGATATATTTATATTTTAAGTTATCTTTGTTAATTTCAAGAGATGGCTTTATTTCTTCTACTGTCTCACACACACACGAGAGAGAGAGAGAGAGAGAGAATATTTATTATTTATTTATTTAGCAGTTCTGTCTTCTCACCTCCGTTCAAGGGACTCAGGCCAGTTTCCAACATCAATATTACAGACAGTCATTAAAATATCATATTCTAAATCACACTAAAACATTAAAATAGCAAAATACAATCATATAATTACAGTGGTCAGTCGTCATCAAAAATCATTATTCGTCGTCATCCATCCATATCACAGGATCATGGCTCATTTGTCGAATGCCAATCCCCAAAGCCAAGTTTTCACCTGTTTCCTGAACGTTAAGATAGAAGGGGCAGTTCTGATCTCCAGTGGAAGGGAGTTCCAGAGTCGAGGGGCCACCACCGAGAAGGCCCTGTCTCTTGTCCCCACCAACCGCGCCTGTGAAGCCGGTGGGATCGAGAGCAGGGCCCCTCCAGACGATCTTAGCAATCTTGATGGTTCATAGGGGAGGATACGTTCGGACAGCTAAATTGGGCCGGGGTCGTTTAGGGCTTTATAGGTTAAGACCAGCACTTTGAATTGTGCTCGGAAGCTGACTGGCGGCCAGTGGAGCCGGGGCAACAGAGGAGAAGTATGCTCCCTGTACCCCGCTCCTGTTAGTAGTCTGGCTGCCACACGTTGGACTAATTGAAGCTTCCAGGTAGTCTTCAGAGGCAATCCCATGTAGAGAGCGTTGCAGTAATCTAAACGGGATGTAACCAAAGCATGGACCACTGTGGCCAAGTCAGACTTCCCAAGGTACGGGCGCAGCTGGCGCACAAGTTTTAATTGTGCAAAAGCTCCCCTGATCACCGCTGAAACCTGGGGCTCCAGGCTCAGCAATGAGTCCAGGATCACTCCCAGGCTGCGAACCTGCGCCTTCAGGGGGAATGTACACAACATATGTATACATATCTTGTTCATGTTCTTGTATTAATGTTTTTATGCACATTTAGAAAAGTTATTTGGTCAAAAGCAACAAGTTGCTAGTCTTGAGGCCAACAATATAGTTATATTACCAAGAGAGTATTCCAGTGGCCAGAATTCTGGTAATTTATTCTAGAGCTGGTATGGGCAAACCCATGCCCAGGGGCTGGATGTGGCCCCTTGGGCTCTTTTCTCAGGCCCTCCTCTCTCACACTATCCTATCCTTCTTTCCTTCCCTCTTTCCTTCCTCCTTCCCTCCCTCCCTTCCTTTCTTATCTCCCTCTTTCTCCCTCCCTCCCTTCCACCCTTTTGTCCTTCCTTGCTTCCTTCCTTGCTTCCTTCCTTGCTTCCTTCCTTCCTTCCTCTCTTTCCTCCCTCCTTCTCTCTCTTTCTCCCTTCCCTTCCTTCCTTCCTTCCTTCCTTCCTTCCTTCCTTCCTTCCTTCCTTCTTTCTCCCTCCCTCCCTCTCTCTGTTTAATCCTTCTCTTCCTTCCTTCTCTTTTTCCTTCCTCCTTTCCTCCTTGGGGATGTTTAGCTGGGAGAAGAGATGGTTGAGAGGAAACATGAGAACTATGTTTCAAAATTTAAAAGGATGACCCATTGAGGAGGCGAGGGCTGATTTTCTGCTGCTCTGAAGACCAGGGCACAAGGGCGCAATGTTTCAAATAGCAGGTAAAGGGATTTGACTGAAAAGATTAGGAAGAACTTCCTGGAGAGTCACATAGGCTGCCTCTGGAGTCTCCTTCCTTGGAGGCTTTTCTGCAGAAGCTGTCTATTGGGAGTGCCTTGATTGTGCTTTCCTGCATGGCAGGGGGTTGGACTGGATGGACCTTGGGGGTCTCTTCCAACTTTAGAATTTTATATAAGGAGTAGGCAATATGGGGTCTCATGGATACACTTTATCTCTCCTGTCCACCATCTCATCCTGAACAAGTCCAACTCTTTTGGCATCCAAATATTTCCCATCTTTCCTTCACTTTCTGCCTCCAAATTAGAAGAGGAAGGGGAGGAAAGGGCAGGGAAGAGACTTGGAGAGAATGCCCTCTCCCTCCTGGCCCACCCATACTGCTCCGGCCCACCATGTGGTCCCCAAGTTAGAAAGTTTGCCCATGCTTGTTCTAGAGCAATGGAATCCGGTCAAACTGCAAGAAGAAATTCTACCTAAATATTAGGAAGAAACTAATGACTGTAAAAACTGTTTGTGGAATATGCTGTTGCCTGACAGTGTGGTAGAGTCTCCTTCTCTGGAGGTTTTTAAACAGAAGGAGGATATCCATCTATCAAGAATGCTTGGATTGTGGATTCCTGCAAGAGAAAATGAGGTTGGACTGAATGGCCCTTGGGGTTTCTTCCAACACTATGATTTTAATAATGCTGATGTGATGATGACAAGGAAGAAAAGGCCATCAGTGCAGTGGTCAAACAAAGAAATGGGTTGAAGGAATAAGTCTTTTTTCAGAGCCAACACGTTCTGCATCTCTTTTCCATTGTCACTGTTGCATAACCCTAAAGAAAAAAGTGCAGCCACTGGCACAGCAAACGAACATTTTGCCAGCTATAATTTCAATTCCTTGTTTGTTACAGTTCTGTGATATAAATAGCATCTGTCCTTACATTATCAATGTAATAAGCCTTGCAATTTATAATATGTCTGTGTGGCTGATGCTGGTTAGCTTACTTAACACCATTCTGTGCCTTAGGCATGACTAAGCTCATGCCAAGAAAATGTGGCAAGAGGGAACATTTGTTATAATCAGTGAACAGCCTGGCTCAGCGGAAAGCCGAAACAATATTGTCTTTGAACAGCTGATTTGGTTCTGTGAAAATATCTGTGTCTGTCCATGGCAAGTAATGTATGCAATAAAGGCACATGTCCTGGTGACCAGAGAGAGAAGAAAACACTCTAGCCAGGAGGAAGAAATAGGTGAACACTAGGGCTGGGCGGTTTCGTTTCGTTAATTCGTAATTCGTTAAAAATTCGTTATTTTTTTTGTTAACGAAGCGATAATGAACCATTCTGGAGCAACTTAAAAACGAAACGAATTTTTCAATTCGTTTCGTAAATGCTTCGTATTTCGTTATGTATTCGTTTCGTTATCGGTTTGAGGTCGTTTCGTTATTATTTCCGCATGTCTGGGGCAAGTTTTATAGTTGTTTTTTGTTTAATTAGTGAAAAAAAATTATAATATCACACCAACAGTCAACAACAGAGGGAGAGGGAAGCTTCAGAAGTTTTTTTAGCGTATTGCGCGATCGCGGCCGCCATTAACGAATCGATTCGTTATTGTTTCGTTATTGTTTTGTAATTTTTTACCATACCATTTACAAAATTTCGTAAATATTGAACTTTTTTTAAGGAAAATTTCGGAATTCTTTTAAATATTGAAACGCAAAAAACCCCAAAAAACGAATCGATTTTATAAACAATTTTTTCCATTGTTACCCAGGCCTAGTGAACACCTTTTCAGATGGAGATTAACAGAGGAGCTCTTGAATGTGAACTTTAGCTCAGCTCTGAAGCAACTGTTTGAAACCCTCTCTGAGAGGGCATGCCCAACAGCAACTTGGGATTCACAAAGGGACCCAGACCTAAGGACTTGTCTTCCCTTTTCAAAGGAACTAGGACGTGTCATTGAAACTGATGGGTGGCCCACTGAAGACACCACATGGGTAAAAGAGGTATCTAAGGATGGCCTGAAACTTTGAGAAGACCACCCCAACAGATAAGTGTGAGAGAAGACCATGCTGCTAAAACCAAATCTCACTGAACCTCTCCATCCATGCTCTCCTGGATTGACTCCAGGTTGTTGGTTGAGCATGAAACAACTTCCTAGGAGAAATATTAGAGTGACATGTGAAAATTGTCTCAACATGCTAAACTGCTTGGCCTGTTTCTATCAGAAGTTTCTGCAGTTTTAGCCAACACCATGACTCTGGATTCTTGATCTCTGATTTTGTATAGCATTACACCATGAAGTGAATCTTGAAACAACAAGTTGCCTCTACAGGGGCTGTAATGATCAAAGATGATATATTATAATTAACTGATAAGAACTGGAAGCCAATCCATCAACATAGGTATAATGTAAGTAGTCAGAGGCACATGTCCAGCAGTCAAGAGTGTGATTGATGATGTGGAAGTGTGTATATTTCAGGAGGGATAAATCTATTTATTAAAAAAACCTGTAGAATTGTCCTAAGAAAGCTTGGTGTAGACCAGAAGAAACAGCAAAGAGCTGCAAGTCTTCATTCTCTGACTTCTCCATTGTTGCTTCCCTAGGCTCCCAGTTGGTGATTGGAGATGAGATGTCTTGGATCTTGCCTACAGTAGAGATATTGCTTTAAAACTTCATAAATCTGCTATGCCTTTTACCTACTGATATATCTGTTGACTCTGAATCCTAAAAGAACAACCCTTACTTTAAACATAAGTGAGCTAATGTGTGCTTTGTGTGTATGAGTAGACATGTGCAATGAGGGATTTTTCTTTGCTACTCTCCTTGGTAAACTGCTCTAGAATCAAATACATTTCCTCTCTCCCGTGACTCTCTTAAGGTCCCACTCTTTCTCTGTAGATTTCCTTCCCCAATCCCACCTCAAGCTCTTTATGAAGTCCTCCTCCTATCTCAGCCTTTTGAATTACCTACTATCTCCTTCACTTCCCCTTGAGTCTAATATTTTCTCATCATCCAATCTACACCTAATACCCCTGGCTTTCCATCTCATGCACTTTCCCAAGTCTTTGGCTGCATCATCATGTCCCATGTGTTAGGTCTGATGTTGTGACCTTTTCACTCAGTCCATTCCACCCAATGGTGTTTTCTCAACTCTTCTCAAATTCTCTGCTACACCATTCTAGTGATATAGCATGAGGGAATACAATGTGTGTAGCAATACATAATTCTCTTTTCTCCCATATAATCCCTGCAATTAGATATGCATCCACATACATCCCTAGGTCTCTAAAACACCTATATCTGAAATGTATTGCATTAAGCCTGCAGGATCATCATTGTTAGTTGTACCCATTAGACACATTATCATTTCCTTCAAAGAATTATTGGACTCTAGATATTCCCTCATGCCATATGGGTATCATGATTTCCCTTTCCTATGGAGATTTTAGATAAGCAACCATCAGCTTTCTTGTGAAATCAGAGAATTCTAGAGTTTGAAAGGGCTTTGAAGACCTTAACAGAGTTCTTGTTGTTGTTCTTTATTTACTGTTATGAGTTTAGAGTTATGAGTTTATAATTTTTTTTAATAGTAGTCCAAAAGCATGTGGACAGTTAAACAGAAAGGAAGAAACCATGAAAAGGAACAAAATCTGGCTACCTGTATTAAAAGAAACTCCAAAATCAGGACAGTAAATAATGAGCAACACTCAAAAATGGGAATTCCAGACAGGAAACAATTAGGGGCAGCTAATCACCTTCCCAACAAAGGATTCCCCCAGGCAGTAAGAAGCCACACCTTGAAACTGCTAGGCAATTAAATGCTAATCAAGGTGGCCAATTGAAACATTCACACCTACCTCCAACAGACAAGAGTTCTTTCTCCCACCCTGGATATTCCACAGATATATAAACCCCATTTTCCTAGTTTCCAACAGATCTCACAACCTCTGAGGATGCTTGCCATAGATGAAGGTGAAATGTCAGGAGAGAATGCTTCTGGAACATGGCCATACAGCCTGGAAAGCTCACAGCAACCCAGTATTATTTCAACCAAATGAAAAACCATTTCAGAAACCAGTTCTAAAATGAGGTAGTGAGGGTAGCAGGACTAATTACTGTCAACGAAATAAAGTCACCTCTCCAGATTTGCTGGAGTTAGGGGCATAGGACCTCCATGAAAGTGAATAACCACAAATAAAGAAATAGCTATTAATTTTAACCTGTGTGCACATCTCTTTAAGAATTGATAGGTCTTCCAGCATGGTTAACTTCTGCTAGAAATTGACTATAGGATAACATTGGAGGACATAGAGCTACTATAGTAATCTCGAAGTTCTCCAGCATGACTGGAGGAAAGTGACCATAGAATCACACTGGAGACAAAGAGATAACATCTTTACTCGTGTAGGTGAAAAATTGAATATATAAAAACTGTTCAGCAGTGGAACTCTCTGCCCCAGAGTGTGGTGGAGGCTCCTTCTTTGGAAGCTTTTAAACAGAGGCTGGATGGCCATCTGTCAGGGGTGATTTGAATGCAATATTCCTGCCTCTTGGCAGGGGGTTGGACTGCATGGCCCATGAGGTCTCTTCCAACTCTTTGATTCTATGATTCTATGATTCTATGAAACTGCAAATGTGAAGAGACAACTGTACACATATTCAGCACATGCCTTATTTTTCAAAGTGTAAATTCTAAACAACATTGTCCCTCATCTATAGGACTCTTCTTGCATTCATCTTATTATGTTTATTATCTTTATTTATACCCTGCTTTTTTCTCTACACAAGGAGACTCAAAACAGCTAATGTTGTATGGTTTAGAATTCCAGCTGGAGAAAAATGCCTGTTTTTAGTTCAAAGAAAACTGGATTTTTATTGCACTCTATTGAAATGCAGCACAGAATTCAAAGTAGCTTGCCAAACGACTGATGCCAGGAGCCCATAAGATGAAACTGTGGCAGTTATAGGGATATCTGACAGTTATGAGGATATCCAACTGTTAGACTTGTGTACGGTAAAGATGGTCATTGTTGTTTTACATTTGGTTGTTTGACTCTCCAAAGGAGGCATGTTTGTCATCGCCGCATCAGCTATAGGAGTCTGTTTTGCCTTTTGACTTCCATTGTGAAGGTAATACTGAAAAATGTTTAACCTTTAAGCTGTTCTGAGCAACATTGTAAAAGAGTGGGACACCAACTTGCATGTGATAAATATTGCCAGTCAATTTATTTATTTATTGTGTCAGGAGCTAACCAAGCATTAAAACAAACAAACAAAACAAAACACAAAGTTTGCAAACTTTGACCAGTAGCTGGCCACTTGGAGTGCCTCTGGTGTTGCTATAAGAAGATCCTCCATTGTGCATGTGGCAGGGCTCAGGTTGCATTGCAATAGGTGGTCAGTGGTTTGCTCTTCTCCACACTCGCATGTCATGGATTCCACTTTGTAACCACATTTCTTAAGGTTGGCTCTGCATCTCGTAGTGCCAGAGTACAGTCTGTTCATCATCTTCCAAGTCGCCCAGTTTTCTGTGTGCCCAGGGTGGAGTCTCTCATTTGGTATCAACCATTGATTGAGGTTCTGGGTTTGAGCCTGCCACTTTTGGACTCTTGCTTGCTGAGGTGTTCCAGCGAGTGTCTCTGTAGATCTTAGAAAACCATTTCTTGATTTAAGTCATTGGCGAGTTGGCTGATACCCAAACAGGGGGTGGGCCAGAGATGTCACTGCCTTGGTCATTTCACTATTGGTTGTTACTCCCCAGCGGATGTCAGGTGGTGCAATACCGGCTAGACAGTGTAATTTCTCCAGTGGTGTAGGGCGCAGACACCTCGTGACAATGCGGCATGTCTCATTAAGAGCCACATCTATTGTTTTAGTGTGGTGAGATGTGTTCCACACTGGGCATGCATACTCAGCAGCAGATTAGCATAATGCAAGGGCAGGTGTCTTAACTGTATCTGGTTGTGATCCCCAGATTGTGCCAGTCGGTTTTAGTATGATATTGTTTCTACCGCCCACTTTTTGCTTGATATTCAGGCAGATATTGTAGGTCAAAGAATGGTCCAGGGTAACTCCCAGGTATCTGGGTGTATAGTATTTGCCAATCTATGAAAGAGAGATAAATGTCGACATATTATTAGGGAAGTAAATTATGACCCCAGAGAAGCAAATGGAAGGAAAGAGTTTCTCTGGTGACATCCGTTCCTCCTGTTCAGCTTCTCAGAGCTGTTCAAGAGTGGAACTCTGTGCCTCAGAGTGTAGTGGAAGCTCCTTCCTGAGTCCCCCTCGTGGTGAGATAAAGCAGGGTAGAAATATAGTAGAGATAGATAGATAGATAGATGATAGATAGATAGATAGATAGATGATAGATAGAGGGCCGTAGCCAGAAAAAAAAATCGGGGAGGGTTGAAAATTTCAGGGGGGGGGGGTTATCATAGATAGATAGATGATAGATAGATAGATAGATAGATAGATAGATAGATAGATAGATAGAGGCTTTTTAACAGAGGCTGGGTGGCCATCTGTCAAGGCTGCCTTGCCTGTGCTTTTCCTGCATGGCAAGGGGTTGGACTAGAAGACCCATGTGGTCTCTTCCAACTATTTTTCTATGATTCCTGCAAAATCCATCACTCTTTGTCATTTCAGCTCTGGTGGTTCCTGTTTGTTCAAATGTCAGACACTTGTCAACAGCATGACGCCCTGTAGGTTCGTGAGGGGGAATCAAGTGCATTAATCATGGCAAAGCATGCTGACATTCCCTTAATTAAAGCAAGTAGGATGAGAGCCAGCTGATGAGATGAAATGCTTCTGTGATATCAGAGAAAATATAGGTTTGAGCAGAAAGAAAATGATCAGTTCAGCCCTTCACCTGCACACATTGCATTCCGGCACCTATTGGATCACCTTCTCCTCTTCAATCCAATTTGTACATTAAGGTCTTCTGGGGGTGTTTACTTTAGTCACTAAGGACTAGGCTGGCAGTGGTCAACTTGGGCATCTCTACATTGGGTAACTTAGCATTGTCCAAATGGCTCAGGAGTTCATCAAATGGCTCAGGAGCTTTGTGAGTGACTCACATTTCACTTCCTTTCTGTCATCACTGCCACCGCTCCTTGCTGGCCTTTAAACTGCTCGGCTAGAGAGGTGCTGGTCATACTAAACTACAAATCCCAGAATTCTGCATGAGACAGAAACTGGATTTAAAGTGGATAGATGCTCTATTATGATGAAGTCCTGAGTCTTAAGTACTCCCTAGCTTCCAAAATCAGATGTGATCTGGCACCTTTAGAGAATTTTTGTATTATGTATTTTATGTATTCGTGCTTTTATTTCTGTGCCTTACTTACTGACTTATGTCTATTTTAGGAATTACCCCAGAGTCCTAAAGAACCTGAATTCAGCATTTATTTATTTATTTATTTATTTACCCAATTTATACCCCGCCTCTTTTTACCCAAGGGGGCGTCAAGGCGGCTTACATATGGCAATTATTCAAGGCCTTAAACACATACAACATTAAGCTTAAAAGCCATTGTATTAAAATTAATACATTTTAATATTTTTAAATATATATTCAATATTAAAATCATGCCATCCAAAAATTGTAGTCTGAGGAAGTTCTGTAGTCATTGCACAAATTCCAGTTATCTCTGAAAGCCTGGTCCCAGAGCCAGGTTTTTACTCTCCTTCTGAATGCTAGGAGGGATGGGGCCAATCTAATGTCACTAGGGAGGGAGTTCCACAGCTGAGGGCCACCACTGAGAAGGCCCCATCTCTCATCCCCACCAGTCAAGCTTGTGGAGAAGATGAGATCAAGAGCAGGGCCTCCCCAAAAGATCTTAATCTCTAAGGTGGTTCACAGGGGGAGATATGTTCAGACAGGTAAACTGGGATGGAACCATTTAGGGCTTTATAGGCTAAAGCCAGCACTTTGAATTGTGTTTGGTAGCAGACTGGCAGCCAGTGGAGCTGACGTAACAGAGGAATTGTATGCTCCCTGTATGCTGCTCCAATGAGCAACCTGGCTCCAATTGTAGCTTCCAAACAGTCTTCAAAGGCAACCCCACATAGAGTACATTGTGGTTGTCTATTCCGGATGTCACCAGAGTGTGGACTACCGTGGCCAGGCCTGACTTTCCAAGGTATGGGCACAACTGGTGCACAAGCTTTAGTTGTGCAAAAGCTCCCCTGGCCACCACTGAGACCTGGGGTTCCAGGCTCAGCGATGCATCCAGAAGAACTCCCAAGCTGCAAACTTGTGCCTTCAGAGGGAGTGTGACCACGTCCAACACAGGCTGTAACCCTATATCCTATAGTGTTGAATCCATTTTGTGTCTTCTCTTTTAAATTTGCACAATTTGCTCACCTTTCTTTGTATCTTTGCTATGAATTCCAACCCTGAATATAATTCCACCTAGTCTTTTCCACCAAAGGTTAGTGGCTCTCTTTTTATGGGAAGGGGGAATTCTTAATTTCATGTAGTGGCATTCAAACATGTAAAATCTTTCGCAGTTTAGCTGAAATTATCTAGTGCAGGAATTTGCTACTTGATTCTGCCAATATAATGACACTTCCCAGATATGCAAGGCGGTGTTCCTCACAGAGGGCAGACTACTAAATCCTTGCATCTTAAAAACTTCTAAGAAAAGGATTGAAGAGTCTGCATTCTGTAACCACTCCATCAATGAAGGGTTTAAATCTGTCTACATTCCTGCTGAATAATTTGCTCTCGTTTAATCGGAAAATGATTGATATAAATAGGAGCTTACACTTAAGATATTTACTGATGTTTTGTGCTTGAATTATGTGATCTGGAAAGTTTTATATTGATGTTTACTTATTGTGTTGTTTTCAAGACTGAATGGCCTGGTTATTATGAAAAGTTTTCTATGAAATCATTATTTTGTTCTAACTATCCACAGAAAATGCCCTTTTCATTGTTATCCAAGGTGTAGTTAGTAGCAATGGCCCTTCACATTCATCTCAAACAAAAATAAAGTCTTTGTTAACTGGCTACCACATTCTATTCTCATCTCTTTTTTTGAAAAACCAACAATAATTATGTGAAAGAAGAAATAAACAAGGTTATCAAGGATCAGTATGTGATCTTTCAGACTCTTTTTTCCTTCCAGTTTAAGTAACAAGGTGCTTGTTTATAAAGCTATTGTCCTTCCAACCCTGCTTTACGCCTGCAAAATGTGGACTGTCTACAGACGTCACACTCAACTCCTAGAATGATTCCACCAGCTTTGCCTCCAAAACATCCTGCAAATCTCTTAGGAAAACAGACGGACAATGTCAGCATGCTGGAAGAAGCAAAGTCCACCAGCACTGATGTGATGCTCTTATGCTATCTACTAGGCCTGGGTAACAACGCAAAAATTTGTTTCTAAAATCGATTTGTATTTGGGGTTTTTTTTTTGTTTCGATATTTAAAATAATTACAAAATTTTCCTTTTCAAAAGTTCGATATTTACGAAATTTCGTAAATGTGAAAAAAATTACAAAACATTAATGAATCGATTTCCGAAACAATAACGAATCGATTCGTTAATGGCGGACGCGACCGCGAAACACGCTAAAAAACCTCCAAAAACTTCTGAAGCTTCCCTCTCCCTCTGTTGTTGACTGTTGGTGTGATATTATAATTTTTTTTTCACTAATTAAACAAAAAACTTGCCCCAGACATGCGGAAATAATAACGAAACGACCTCAGAACAATAACGAAACAAATACAATAACGAAATACGAAGCATTTACAAAACGTGTTTAAAAATTCGTTTTTTAAAAAAATTGCTCCAGAATGGTTCGTTATCATTTTGTAATTGAAAAAATTAACGAATTATTAACGAATTACGAATTAACGAAACGAAACCGCCCAGCCCTAGCTATCAACTCTACTGTGTGTGTTTGAGGACCGGGACATCTGTGTGCTGGAAGAAGCAAAGACCACCAGCATTGAAGCGATGGTCCTCTGCCATCAACTCCGCTGAACCAGCCACGTTGTCCAGATGCCTGACCACCGTCTCCCAAAGCAGTTACTGTACTCTGAACTTAAGAACGGAAAACGGAACATTGGTGGACAGGAAAAGAGATTTAAAGATGGCCCCAAAGCCAACCTTAAAAACTCTGGCATAGACACTGAGAACTGGGAAGCCCTGGCCCTTGACAGCTCCAGCTGGAGGTCAGCTGTGACCAGCAGTGCTGCAGAATTCGAGGAGGCACGAGTGGAGGGTGAAAGAGAGAAATGTGCCAGGAGGAAGGCATGTCAAGCCAACCCCGACCAGGACCGCCTTCCACCTGGAAACCAATGCCCTCACTGTGGGAGAAGATGCGGCCACCTACGAACCCACAAGATTACTCATCACGGAAGACCACCTTACTTGTCCAACAAGGGATCGCCTAAGTAAGTACTGTGTGTGTGTGTGTGTGTGTAATATAATGGTGGTTTTAGGAAATGACACATTTGTATACCTTAATTTGGGTTCAGATACATAGATTTATAAAGGAGATAAACCAATAAATGGCATATGGGCTACAAACATGGGTAGTCAAAAGAAATGTGATATATTTGAAAGATTGTTGATGAGAAATCAAGTTAAATAAAGTTTTGCTATGGAAATGTAATGAAAATGAACAAAGAAGGAAACATTTGGGAACAACATGGTTTTAGATGTTGTGCATATGAAAATGTTGTGCATATGAAGAAAGGGTCTTACATTACCGAACAAATGTTTTGAAGGTTTATATGCAAATGTTCAGTTTATATGAAATGGTTCATGTAATTGTAATGATGATAATGAGTAAGTAATGTGGTTACTTACATTAAATAGTATTTATTTACTTACTATATTTGTATACCGCACTTCTCAGCCCTCAGGGCGACTCAGAGCAGTTAACAAAGCAAATACAATACTTAAACATGATACAAACAGTTAAAAACAAGTTAAAAGAAAAACATTATAACAATCAATAAACATCATAACATCTCATCTAGTCTCATAGTTAAAATCAAGATCCAGTCTCATCATCCAAGTGTTCCATATTTCTATATTAGTTACACTGCCTATTCAAATGCCTGCTCAAATAACCAGGTCTTCACTTTCCTCCGAAATGTAAACAGGGAGGGGGCCTATCTAATTTCTGTGGGAAGGGTGTTCCACAGCCGAGGGGCCACCACTGAGAAGGTCCTGTCTCTCGTCCCCGCCAACCGTACTTGTGATGCAGGCGGGACTGAGACTATATGTTGCATATCGATTTAAAATTGAAATCAATATGCAAGAGGGTTCAATGAAATTCAATGTGTAGATTTGACAAATATGAATTTAATATGATGTGTGGGAATGAATGAAAGGATGTGTGGTTGGAGTTAATAATTTTGGAAACACCAGTATAATATTAAGGCCTGCAATGACTAACTACCTGCTTGCTGGAACTGTGATCAAAACCTGCTAATGAGAATTGATAAGAATTGTGACAATGGTTCTTTCAAGTTAAGGAAATGTTTGCAACATTCCTTATGTTAAGAAGGAAGTCAACATAAGATCAACACCAATCAAGAAGATCAACATCTGACCAGGAAACTGAGATGGAGCCAGGATGGAAGATGTCTATCATTAATTTACAACTTTGGGACTATGTCAACAGAATATTCCTATAAAAGGCTCAGTCTAATAATGCTCAAATTGTGGCTGACCTGAGGAGTCTGGTTCACCCGCTATGCTCTTCTCCATGGGAAGGAGAGAGATAGTGTATCTAAGGAGAGTGTCAGATATGCTATGGGAAAGCATGATTCTGAACACTTTCGGGCTTCTTTCTCAAGGGAAGAGGAAGAAGTGCGCTTTTGGAGTCTTGGATTTTGTGCAGGGAGTCAGGTTCTGCTGTATGGCATTGTTCTTAGGGAAAAAGGTTTTGGCATTTTGGCATTTTGAAGTTTTGGTGTTATGGAAGTTCTGGAACTATGCATTGGCAGGCTGCAGGAAATCAAGGTCTGGCCTAACAGGTGCTTCTCCAAGGAGGGAGAAAATGATATGGTAATATTTGGATGCATGTGGATGAATGCGTGTACATGTGTGTGAATGTTGAATGAAAATGTAATTCCCCTTTGTTTGTTTGTTAACCAATGTAATTGTAAATCCAATGTAGTTGCCTAGAATCTGTATGTCTGTATGTCCAATGTCATTCTCTGTCTAAATGTTTTTCTGTAATCTGATATACCCTCTCACACTGGAAATTGCAATAAAAAGAACCTATGCTTCAAAGTTATTGAAAAGCCATTATACACACACACACACACACACACTACATTTGTCATCATAATTATCTGATGATCATTATATATTTCTTTATATCATGCCATCAATGTGTAAGTAAAGCAATTACTTACACATTGTAAGTAAAGGGCAGAATACTACAAATAGGCTACTATGAAATATAATTATAAAACAATTATTCCGATATAATTTTTAAAAATCAGTGCAGTTTAAAATAAAGCCAAATAAAAAATGTTTATCATCAAAATAATAAAACAGTATTAAACCATTACTCCAAAAGCTTTGCAAAACAAGAAAGTTTGCAATTGGTTTTTAATGAGAAAAATGTATTAAAATGCATACATTAATAAAACAGTGAAGAATAATTGCATACATGTTAGGAGAAGATACACAAAGATATACACACATTTCTACCTGGAATGAAAAATTAAGGCTGGTGTCCTGCTTGTGTCTTACACATTGGTAAGTTCCCTTTTTACATATGGTTGCATTTTTTAAAACAAATCCTTATAGCTTAATGTTTATTGTTAAATAAGTGTTGTTGTTCATTCGTTCAGTCGTCTCCGACTCTTTGTGACCTCATGGACCAGCCCACGCCAGAGCTCCCTGTCGGCCGTCACCACCCCCAGCTCCTTCAAGGTCAAGCCAGTCACTTCAAGGATGCCATCCATCCATCTTGCCCTTGGTCAGCCCCTCTTCCTTTTGCCTTCCACTTTCCCCAGCATAATTAAATAAGTGATAAATAAATAATTTGTGTAACTGTTACAGGTGGGCATTTGGGATAAACCCTGACCCATTTCATATCCTGGCTTTCAGTGGGGCCCTGATGCATTTTTTAGGGAGCCTTCCAAAATTGGTAGGGCAGGGTCTGAAAGATCCGTTTTCTTTCGACCCATTATTGGGGAGGGAGGGCTTTCCACCAAAGCTCCCCATCCTGGCGTTCACTTTAAGGAGACTTCTTCTTACCTGCTGTTTCTATTCTAGAGGAGGCTCTCAGCCACAGGCCCACACATGCACTCTCCTTGGAAAAAAGCATCCAAGCCCTCTCTTCCGTCCTCCTTGGGTCTTGGAGCTGCCACTTTGGGTAAGAGTAGAAAGCGTGAAGGAGGAAGAGAAGGGGACTGGAGGAACCTTCCTTGCATAGAGATAGAGGAGAAGAAGGAAAGGAAGGCACCCAGCTAGGCAGCAACAGCAACGACCCAATGCTGTTGCTGCCTAGCTGGGTGCCTTCCTTTCCCTAGCAGGAGGGAGGAGGAGAAGGCCTTGGTTGCCACACATTCTTCAAGGTATTTTAAGTAGGCTTCCCACTTCCAGATAAGGAAGAGCAATGACTTTCTGGAAGAGAAGAATAAATGAGGGTTTATTTTTTGTTTGCTGAGGAATTAATAAAAAAGATAAAACTGTGAAAACAAAAAGCAAACTTGGAGCCAGTACCCACTCCTGCATGCTTTCGTGTCAAGCTTATTTTCAGACCGGAGGAGGAGTGTCCCATTTTGTGCACCCAAAGGAAATGGATGAAAGAATGAATGAAATAGGAGCAACGGGTACTGTACACTACTTTAACTCCCATCCCAGCACTAAGCTGGGCTGACCTTGCTTTGCTTCCAAGATCTGTTACCATTTAGATAGGTTACTTCAGGATTTTGTTGGGTTTTAATATGTTTTAATTTTTACTTTGTATATTCTCAGTCGCTTTGAGCCTTGCCATGGTGTGGGAGAAAATAAATATTTTAGCCTGCTAGCACAATATCAGCCAAGGCCTTAGGTTTTTTTGGGGCTTTTTTTGTCATGTCAGGAGCGACTTGAGAAAGTGCAAGTCGCTTCTGGTGTGAGAGAATTGGCCATCTGCAAGGCCATTGCCCAGGGGACACCCGGATGATTTGATGTTTTTAACATCCTTGTGGGAGGCTTCTCTCATGTCCCTGCATGAGGAGTTGGAGCTGATAGAGGGAGCTCATCTGCCTCTCCCCGGATTCCGTCTTCAGTCCTGCCGGCACAGGGGTTTAACCCACTGCGCCACCGGGGGCTCCTAAGGCCGTAGGTGCATCTACGTTGTGGAATGAATGCACTTTAACTGCTGTGACTCAGTGCTATGGAAGCCTGGGACTTCTAGTTTGGTGAGGCAGAGAGAAGAATGACCTTATAAAACGACAACTCCCAAGATTACAGTCACGTCTAGACTCCCAAGATTACGGTCACGTCTAGGCTGGACTATTGCAATGCCCTGTATGTTGGCCTTCCAATGTCTACGACCCGAAAGCTCCGTATTGTTCAGAATGTGGCAGCCAGGCTATTCACAAGAACACCCATGAAATGCCATATCACACCAGTGTTGTGGCATTTGCATTGGCTTCCAACTGATTGCCGTGGTCTATATAAGATGCTAGTTCTGACTTTTAAAATTCTTTACGGTCAAGGTCCATTGTATCTTAGGGACCGTCTCTCATTCTCCCATTATCGGAGGTCGCAACGACCATCCCAACGTGACTTACTTTATATCCTGGGTCCTAGAGAAGTGCACCTGGACCAGACGCAGAGCTTTTTCTATTTCTGCCTCTGCCTTGTGGAATTCCTTGCCACCCTATATGAGAGCCATGTATGAGTTAGGGCCTTTTACCCTAGCACTTAAGACCTGGTTTTTACTAGAGCTTTTGATCTCTGTTAATTTTATCAATATCTGTATGTATGTATTTTTATCCTTTACAATTTAGCTTGTAAATCGCCTAGAGCATCTTGGATGGAGGGTGATTAATAAGTATTTAAATGATGATGATTGTGACAGCGCGAGTGGCGCCACCTATGTATAGAACTGTTAGTTGAAAGATTTAAACTGTTGTATCATGCTTAATCCTGCCCCTTTTACCCTGTTTATGTATAGTTGTATGGATTGGTTGCTCGTAGCTGTCAATCAGTACTGTTTGGCTCCACCTCTTCCTGCAAGAGGGGAGAACTTCCTTTTTCCTTTCATTCCGCCATCAGAGTTCATACCAGATGGACGTGAGTAAGAGACCTGACTCTAATTGATGTTTCATTTTAATTGTTGAACTGTTATATTTTGTATTGTTTGTTGTGTGATTTGGGCATCTAATTGTGCCTCCTTTGTAAGCCGCCCTGAGTCCCCCCCGGGGTGAGAAGGGCGGGGTATAAGTAGATGAAATAAATAAATAAAATAAATAAAGGACCCTGATTTAAGTTACCTCTTAGCACCAGTTCTGAGGTTTTTTACCCCTGGGACTCATGCTTTATGTCCAGATCGTCCTAGACAATTATTGAGGAGACCCAGGTGCCTTCAAGCCAGTTCTTTTGGCACCAAAGGAAGATCCTGAATCTTTAAAACATAGGCCATCTGAACTGGGGTTGTGGTTTGCTCCGGCATTCACAGCCATTGAGGAAAGAGGAAATTTTGTGAGGCTTCTCAGCTTCAAACCCCTTGGACCCAGGACTAATTGAGACTGTAACGTATGTTTTTCTTCACCCCTCTAAAGTTTTCCAGCTCATTGCTTTGAAGAAATGACTTTGTGATAAATAAAACATATTTTGAGCTATTTACAGCGTTTTGGGTTTTTGGGAGTTCCAGTTTCCTATAGGAGGGCAAGAAGCAATCCCCTGGGGGAAAGATGCCATGTCCATCCCTCCTTTATTGAGGATAATAGCCCCCAGGCGCGACGGCACAATGATGATGATGATGATGATGTTTACATAGCATTGAGCCATGGTAGTTTCAGTACAGTCAACCTGCATTCATTCTGCAGTGTAGATGTGCCCTTATACCAAACTGCAAAAGAGGAGAATGTCAGTGAGATTCTAACAACTGCAGTGGAAATAGAACTGATGGCTTCTCACGTCTATTGTTTAATATCCAGGCTAAGAGGAGCTATGATCCAAAAGCCCCAGCTGTTCTAGGAACACTCAACCAGTGTAGAACAATCAACCAAGGAAAGTGTTATGAAGATGCACTCCACTGCTTTCCCCTAAGGTTTAATAGGGGGAAGTACTGGGAATGTGCATTAACTACCTTGGTTAACAACAGCGGCTGTTGCAGCTCTTTTAATAGTCAACAAAGCTGGGGCCCTTGATAACGGAAATCATGGGTGTGCTCAAAAACTATTGAATTGAACAATAGCATCTGCTGAAACATCCCTTATTAATCTTCTTCCTAGTTGAGAATAAAGCTGAAAGCACTTTGCCCAGCAAATTAGTTCACGTTCCTTCTGTTTTATACTCAAATAACATGGGTGTAACGCATTTTATGCATGAACTGGCAGTCAAAAGTGGAACTTTAATCCAAATAGGTATTAAATATTTTACAAATTCTTCAGTTGTGCCCCCCCCCCCCCCCGCCTCCCGCATTTGCCAGGCTCATCATTCCTGCTCATATTTAAATTTCATTTGCACCACCCTGCAGAAATAAAACACTAGATGTTAAATGAATGCCCACAGAAACAACAATTTAAGCCTAGAGAAATACACAGCATTGTGCATTACGGCTGCATGTTTTATATAATGGCAAGCGAGAGATTGCATTATGGGGGTTCTTGGCTTTATGGTTTTGAAATGGCTCTTGGCTTTAAATGGAAATAATTTTTACACATTTGAAAACAAGGACTTTATTACCCAGTTTGCAGATGAAATAAAGGCACATGTGTTCGTTTCAGGAAAGGACAACTTTCAATCATAAGGCAGTGAAATTGTGGTTTCAGCAAAGTCTTGCCCTGAATCAAATCAAATCAAATCAAAGAGTTGGAAGAGCCCTCATGGGCCATCCAGTCCCACCCCATTCTGCCAAGAAGCAGGAATATTGCATTCAAATAGAAGGGAAAGAATTGCAGAAAAAGTGGATAGGGTGCTTTTTAAAAACACATTGGTGACACCCAGGTTCCCTCAAAGGAAAAAAGGAAAGGCTCCCAGGAACAGAAAGGGGAACCCCATAAGTTCCCCATTGCCATCAATGGGCTGGATCTAGCAGCATTTTGCAGCTACAGACTGAAAATGGCTATCCAGCTACCCAACCATTTTGGGAGGCATGCAAAAATGGATATGGGGGTCTACCAGTATCCAATCAGCACAAACAGATCGAGATTCAGATGAAATCTCGATCTTGGAGATCGAGATTGCAGTCCTCGTGGACGATCTTGGAGTCCTCGTGGACAACAAGTTAAACATGAGCCAACAATGTGATGTGGCAGCAAAAAAAGCCAATGGGATTTTGGCCTGCATCAATAGGAGCATAGTGCCTAGATCTAGGGAAGTCATGCTACCCCTCTATTCTGCTCGGGTTAGACCACACTTGGAATATTGTGTCCAGTTCTGGGCACCACAATTCAAGAGAGATATTGACAAGCTGGAATGTGTCCAGAGGAGGGCGACTAAAGTGATCAAGGGTCTGGAGAACAAGCCCTATGAGGAGCGGCTTAAGGAGCTGGGCATGTTTAGCCTGAAGAAGACAAGGCTGAGAGGAGATATGATAGCCATGTATAAATATGTGAGAGGAAGCCACAGGGAGGAAGGAACAAGCTTGTTTTCTGCTTCCCTGGAGACTAGGACGCGGAACAATGGCTTCAAACCACAAGAGAGGAGATTCCATCTGAACATGAAGAAGAACTTCCTGACTGTGAGAGCCGTTCAGCAGTGGAACTCTCTGCCCTGGAGTGTGGTGGAGGCTCCTTCTTTGGAAGCTTTTAAACATGGCCATCTGTCTGGGGTGATTTGAATGCAATATTCCTGCTTCTTGGCAGGGGGTTGGATAGGATGGCCCATGAGGTCTCTTCCAACTCTTTGATTCTATGATTCTATGAAATGCACAAAGCCTATTGCATACAAGAAGAAGACCTGATAGAAGTTGATCCTAATACAGATCAGAATCCTATTTCCATAGTCTTGGGAAAATCCCACTATAGAGCCTCTACTTTTGTGTAAATGGCAAAACACAATTTTGAATTAGGGGGCATCAGGAATTTCTTTGATATTCCTCTGGCAGTTGTGACTTCAAGGTGTTTTTAAATGTTAACTTGTTTCTTGCAGCTTTTTAAGCTATAGTCAGGAGAATGATCCTTCAAGATGTGTGATCCTTTAAATACCCTGTTTAATCCTCCTTAGTTTAGAATAAAGCTTTTCTTTCCCCTGTGAGACCTCAAAATGCTTTTGAGCTACTCAACACACAAGGTGAATTATTCCCCACAAGAGAAGACAGAGAAAACAAATTTCTTCAGAACTGTCGACAGTGCCTTCAAAGTTTCAGATAAAACCCAGATCAGATCAACTATCCTATCAACATGGAAGCTGCCATCCATTATGGCTTGGAAGTCCTACTTAACTATTTTCTAGAAAGAGGTATAAAGGTGTCATTTTTCAAAATTCAATTGCCATGTCAAGTGGGAAGATCACAGCAGATGATGCCCATACCTTATGGCTATAATTATTTAATAGCTATGAATTTATGAATATTTCATAAAGGAAAGATACCGAATAGAAGAGAGACTGGAATGCTAGATGACTGATGATAGGGAAGTAGATATCGCAAATCACAGAGTTTGAAAAACTTCATATTTTCGATTGCAAACTTCCAGAATCCCCCTAGATAAGATGTGCCAAGATGACCCATCTGGTAGCTGGAGTCCCCCAAAAGGAGCATCTGATGCTCTGAATGTGTTGGTTTTTTAAACAAAAATACTTCCTTGAGCAATGCTTCTTCTCAATTACTTTCTCTGACCTGCCTTCAGATGTGGATACCAAAAATGAATCCTTTCCTTTACATGATTGGGGTTACAAAAATACAAAATTCACTAACACTGCAGTATTTAGAACTGTGATGGTGAACCTATGACACGCGTGTCAGCACTGACAGATGGCTATTTTGATGACACGCGGCCACATGCGGCTGCATACAGAATCATAGAATCCTAGAATTGGAAGAGACCTCATGGACCATCCAGTACAACCCCCTGCCAAGAAGCAGGAATTTTGCATACAAATCACCCCTGACAGATGGCCATCCAGCCTCTGTTGAGTTCCACTGCTGAACGGCTCTCACAGTCAGGAAGTTCTTCCTCATGTTCAGGTGGAATCTCCTCTCTTGTAGTTTGAAGCCATTGTTCCGCGTCCTAGTCTCCAAGGAAGCAGAAAACAAGCTTGTTCCCTCCTCCCTGTGGCTTCCTCTCACATATTTATACATGGCTATCATATCTCCTCTCAGCCTTTTCTCCTTCAGGCTAAACATGCCCAGCTCCTTAAGCCGCTCCTCGCAGGGCTTGTTCTCCAGACCCTTGATCATTTTAGTCGCCCTCCTCTGGACACATTCCAGCTTGTTAATAGTAGTACACCTTATAAGAGCCAATCTAATTCCATCCTTAAATTTGTAAAAGGCTCTACAAATTTAACATCTTCACGTTTGAGCATTGTTCACTCCATAACTCAGCATGGAATATAATATACATTTTTCTTATTCAAACTATAAATATTGCAAAATTATGTGTTTTTTTTCTCAAAGTTTACACCCCACCCAAGTTATGCTTAGGTTTTTGGCAAATTTTGACACACCAAGCTCAAAAGGTTGCCCATCACTGATTTAGGATATGCAAAATTCATTTTTTTTTTCCAATGGACATTGATTCCCTCTATTTTATTTATCGTGTCATCAGCAAGCATACCATTGTATTACATTTCTAACAGAACAAAACAAAGAAATAGATTTAAAAACCCACAAATTTTGTAAGCTTGGTAGTTGATTAAATGTCCTTTGACCAGTAGCTGGCCACTTGGAGTGCCTCTGGTGTTGCCGCAAGAAGGTCCTCCATTGTGCATGTGGCAGGGCTCAGGTTGCATTGCAGCAGGTGGTCAGTGGTTTGCTCTTCTCCACACTCGCATGTCGTGGATTCCACTTTGTAGCCCCATTTCTTAAGGTTGGCTCTGCATGTCGTGGTGCCAGAGTGCAGTCTGTTCAGTGCCTTCCAAATTGCCCAGTCTTCTGTGTGCCCAGGGGGGAGTCTCTCATCTGGTATCACCCATGGATTGAGGTGCTGGGTTTGAGCCTGCCACTTTTGGACTCTTGCTTGCTGAGGTGTTCCAGTGAGTGTCTCTGTAGGTCTAAGAAAACTATTTCTTGATTTAAGTCATTGATGTGCTGGCTGATACCCAAACAAGGGATGAGCTGGAGATGTCACTGCCTGGTCCTTTCACTATTGGCTGCTACTTCCCGGCGGATGTCAGGTGGTGCAATACCGGCTAAGCAGTGTAATTTCTCCAGTGGTGTAGGGCACAGACACCCCGTGATAAGGCGGCATGTCTCATTAAGAGCCATATCCACTGTTTTAGTGTGGTGAGCTGTATTCCACACTGGGCATGCATACTCAGCAGCAGAGTAGCATAGCGCAAGGGCAGATGTCTTCACTGTGTCTGGTTGTGATCCCCAGGTTGTGCCAGTCAGCTTTCGTATGATATTGCTTCTAGCGCCCACTTTTTGCTTGATGTTAAGGCAGTGCTTCTTGTAGGTCAGAGTACGGTCCAGAGTGACTCCCAGGTATTCCCTCTAATGTGAAGGCAATTAAAGGACAAAACATATGCATACCAATACATACATAAATGTAATACTCTGTATTGAAAATGATGAAAATATCTCATTATTGCTCACAGTCGTACACTATCATAACCCCCTATGAGATCTGAGAGAGAAAGAATTCCAGATTTGGATGTACACTTTCCCAAAATCAAACTTTTGTCTCCGTTAATCAGTATGGGGTCTTTTTGCTTGTGACCAAAGAGTGTGTCTCTATTCAAAGAGACTAAAATTCCACTTAAAGTGAAATAAATGCATTGGATTATATAACAATGAACAGATTGCAAAGGGGTGGAACAATAGAGGACAGTTTATTCTAGGGAACTAACAGATACACTTGAGGGGGAGAAGGGAAAGGTGTGCGTAGACTAGGTTTAGGGTGGATGGGAGAAGTGACAGATAAGGGAAGTGTGTGAAATTGCTGAAGGTTGTTTGCCAAAGAAAGAGTTACATCAGAGGAGAAAATTTCAAGTGGGAATGGGAATATGAGCTGAAGAAGAGACCAAAGTTGGGAAAAGAACAGAGTCTGATAAGGAAAAGGACAGAGAAAGGGAACAAGCCAAGAGGTTAAGCATTGGTTCAGGATAGCAAAAATATTTGAAAAGACATGTCCCTATTGTACACATACACATACTTACTTCACTCACACCTGAAAGCCAATCCCAGAGGTGTTCATAGATGAGAGGAGAACATATGCAAAGTCCTGGTAATGTGGTGATGTGTGCCTTCAAATTGCTTGTTGACTTATGGTTGCCACACAAACTTCATAGGATTTTTTTAAAGAAAAATAAGAACAACCCGGACCCCTTCCACACTGCCCTATAGCCCAGGATTTGAACCCAGATTATCTGATTATCCCAGAGTATCTGGCAGTATAGACTCATATAATCCAGTTCAAAGCAGATAGAATCATAGAATCAAAGAGTTGGAGGAGACCTCATGGGCCATCCAGTCCAACCCCATTCTGCCAAGAAGCAGGAATATTGCATTCAAATCACCCCTGACAGATGGTCATCCAGCCTCTGTTTAAAAGCTTCCAAAGAAGGAGCCTCCACCACACTCTGGGGCAGAGAGTTCCACAGCTGAATGGCTCTCACAGTCAGGAATCAAGTCTTGAGATATAAGGCAGTGTAGATCCAGTCTCAGTGGTATAGCAGCTTAAGGAGCTGGACATGTTTAGCCTGAAGAAGAGAAGGCTGAGAGGAGATATGATAGCCATGTATAAATATGTGAGAGGAAGGCACAGGGAGGAGGGAGCAAGCTTGTTTTCTGGTTCCTTGGAGACTAGGACGCGGAACAATGGCTTCAAACTACAAGAAAGGAGATTCCATCTGAACATGAGGAAGAACTTCCTGACTGTGAGAGCCGTTCAGTAGTGGAACTCTCTGCCCCGGAGTGTGGTGGAGGTTCCTTCTTTGGAAGCTTTTAAACAGAGGCTGGATGGCCATCTGTCAGGGGTGATTTGAATGCAATATTCCTGCTTCTTGGCAGGGGGTTGGACTGGATGGCCCATGAGGTCTCTTCCAACTGTTTGATTATATGAGTCTGTGATTCTAGGTGGGTTTGACAGTTCCTCCTCTGATATCTAGTCTACAGCATCTGGTATTCATTAGTGGTCTCCCATCCAAGTACTAAATATGGATGACCTTGCTAAATTTTCCAGATGAACTGGAGTCTGGTGCCTTTAGGGGTGGTCTTCTCCTTAAAATGTCAGCCATTCAATCTTTTATTCTCCTTGAGTGTTTTGAGTGTTTTGATCTTTGTCATCTGTCAAATCCAAATATGCTTTTCTGGCCCCTCTAATCATGGGGTAAAAACTTATGCAAATCTAAAGTTGCTGTTCTGTGCATCATCTCTCAGAGTGCTTGAAACAATTGTTTCAGAGCAGGGGTAAAGGAGAAAATGCATCAAAGACTCTTTTTCTTCCCTATCTCTTGCAATTCTTCTATTTTTCTTGACACGTTTACCTTTCTTCAACTACAAATAGCCTCCCTTGGCAAATAGACTGATTCTTAGATAACTGACTTCAGCAAAATAAGACAAAGAAGTGATGTGTAAATGACTCAGCTGGAAACGTTACTAAGTACTTTGAGATGTTCATTAAGAGTATATAAATGGCCTAAGCTTTGACTAACTGGAAGAGGTTTTGTATGTACACTGAACCATTGGGAAGCAAAGGGGTCACTAGCTCAACTATCCACATGGACAATTCTGCAGTAGTTTGGATTTGGAATTCCAAATAAAGCACATTCAACATGTATTTGACTTTGCAAAAATATTTGTGGACCCCAAAAACTCATTAATTTAGTGAAGTGTGAAGTTTCAACAAACATATTTGCACCACCTACCCCCATCCTGGTACATGTGAATGTTTCTGTAGCTGGAAGATAATATTTTGATGTTTTGAGTTATTATTAACATGATTTTGTGCTTTATTTTTTCCTTATGTATCATGCTTTATTTTCCTTCTGATTTGCTGTTTTATTGTTAACTTTCTTTGGATCTTAAATGTAATTGTTGTTGTTTTTCCTTGTAACTTACTCCAAGTCCCCTTGGAGAGATGGGTATAAATAAAGCATTATTATTAGTATTAGTATTATTAGGAGCCCCCAGAGTTGCAATGGGTTAAACTCATGTACCAGCAGGCCTGCTGACTGATAGGTCAGTGGTTCAAATCCGGGCAGAGCAGGTTGAGCTCCATCTGTCAGATCCAGCTTCCCATGCGGGGACATGAGAGAAGCCTCCCACAAGGATGGAAAAACATCAAACATCCAGGTGTCCCCTGGGCAACATCCTTGCAGACAGCCAATTCTCTCACACCAAAAGCAACTTGGTTCTCAGGTCGCTCCTGACACGACAAAAAAATCACCTATAAAGCTCTAAATGATTTGGGATCTGCCTATCTTTGTGACCGTATCTTCCCCTAAGAACCCACACAACCTTTAAGATCTTCTGGGGAGCCTCTTCTCTTGCTTCCACCTCCATCACAGGTCTCAGGCGCAGTTGATGGGAATTATTATTATTATTATTATTATTATTATTATTATTATTATTATTATTTCCTTCTGGATCTTTTGATGATCAGCCAGGGAATAGTCATTTGTTAATTCTTAGAACAAATGGGTGAAAGGGACATAAAGGGAATGTTTGGTTGAGAAGTATGTTCTAAGAAAAAAGGCAAAGCTGTAGATCTCTAGTATTCACTTGTTAGGCAGCACTTTTTTCCAAGAGCAAGAAGGTGCTGCAAAGCCAGCTCTGCCACCCACTCAGCTACAGAACATTTTTATGGCCATATTCCATATGTACACCCACCATCTGTTGCATTTCCTGCTAGTATATAATAATACTTTCAACTTAAGTTGCAAGTGATTAAACCCTTTTCTGCCCTTTCACACATTCATGAAACCCCCGGAGTTCTCAAATGGTACATTGTGTTCATCTGTTAATCTGCTCCTAACCTACCCATTTTGAGATCACAAACCAAAATGCAGATGTAAAAGAAATGGGGATGTATGAACCAAACGTTTCTATAAATAATAGTGCAGGAATCAGTTAAATGTTCTTCAGTTGCCTTTCCAACTGTTGAGGCATCTATTGTGATTTTGACATCTGAAGCAGTATAGAAAATGGTGTCCCTCACCTACCCCTGCTCCCACATCAAGATGCATAGTATCCACATCTTGAAACTTGAGGATGAAAATCCGACAACTGAGAGTAATCATACCCAGAGTCTAATAGAAATAAAACACATCGTGACCACTTTTCTGTTAGTTATATGCATAACTTTTTATGCTTGCATAGTTCCTTTCTTTCTCACTGCAGAGGTACACATCCCCTTCTTCCATGTTCAATGACCAAGGTTCCCTCCACTGCAACAACCACTTACTCACACAAAAAATACTAGTGGGGAATGGAGGTGATAGTGTCACAGACATCATGTTTGTATCATATCTCTAGAGAATCCCAGATGATCTTGGTACAATATGGTCTATGGCTCACCTTTGGTCCTCCATAAAAAAAATGGACTTCAATTCCCAGAAATTCCAGCCAGTTTACCAGTTGTTAGAAATTGTGGGAGCTGAAGTCTAAAACACCTGGAGGACCAAAGTTTGGGATCCACTGAGCTACAGGTACTCACTCAATTCTCCACAATCCACAAAATGGGTATGGGAGTGAGGTTATCAAAGTGATACAATGCGCCCCAGAGCCAGACTCTTGAAGCCTAACAAGCTTTGTGGAGGTTGTATATCCATATCACACCAAATTTTGTTGCCAAATTTGGGGTCATTTGGCCCTGTAGGGGTTTTTTTTTGTTCTGTTTTGTTTTTAAGGTACTCATTATGCACAGAGCATTTTAATATATAGATAGATAGCAATATGGTTCCATTTCAACTGTCATGGCAACATCCTATGAAATCATAGAATCAAAAAATCACAGAGTTGGAAGAGACCACAAGGGCCATCCAGTCCAACCACCTGCCATGCAGGGAAAGCATAATCAAAGCACCGCTGACAGATGGGCATTCAATCTATGTAAATAAGCCTCCAAGGAAGGAGCTTCCATCATACTCCAAAGCAGAGAGTTCCACAGTTGAACTTATGGTCAGGAAGTTCTTCCCAATGTTTAGATGGAATCTCCTTTCCTGTCATTTGAACCTACTGCTCTGAGTTCTTGTCTCCAGGGCAGCAGTTCATTATGACATCTTTTTAAATATGCAAATATGGCAATCATGTCTCCTCTACCTTGTCCTCTGCAGGCTAAACAATAAACATATCCAGCTCTTTAAGTTGCTCCTCAGAGAGATTCTTGCTCTCCAGGCCTTTGATCATACTAGTCGCCCTTCTCTCAACATATTCCAGTTTGTCAGTATCTTTTTTGAATTGCCCAGAATTGAACACAGTATTATTCCAGATTTATTTGTCGTGTCAGAGCAACCAGTCAATTATATTACATTTCTAACAGAACAAAGCAAACAAACAGGAAAAATACAAAATTTGTGAGTTTGGTAGTTGATTAAATGTCCTTTGACCAGTATCTGGCCACTTGGAGTGCTTCTGGGGATGCTGCAAGGAGGTCCTCCATGGTGCATGTGGCAGGGCTCATTATTCCAGATGAGGTCCGATCAAAATAGAATAGAGGGGCACCATTATTTCTAGATGCTATACACCTTTTGCTGCAGCCCAAAATCCCATTGGCTTTTTAAGCTGCTGTATCACATTGTTGCCTCATGTTCAACTTGTCGCCCACTAAGACTTTATACATGCATTTCATTTTTCTGCATCAGTGAAATATCTTACATTTGTCCTTGTTGGAATTCATTTTGTTAGCTCTGGCCCAGCTCTCTAATCTCTTAAGTTTGTTTTGAATCATGTAATTAAATGCTGTGAAAAGGCTTCAAGTTATTTCCATTTATGCACATGGTGGAAGGGAATAACCCAAGTACCAGTGTATCTGTCCTACACAATTACATCTTGAATGGTACTTTGATGCATGCAAAACTTCATCTAACAGAATATTTATCAACAACATTTATTAACCAGAGCCAGATGGCTAGTTTGATCATTCCAGATTGGAAGTCTTCCCTTTAAATATATACAATTCCTTCTGGAACCTGTCCACCTGGCAATTGGTAAAGATGTTATTTGAATGCTCTCATCTATGCTTCATAATTACCTCAGGGAGTTTGGCGCAAGGTGCAGGATGGGGATTTAAAACCTTTGCAAATCTTTGGGAACATTCAACAGGTTGCACCAGATTTTCTTCTTTTTGTTTGAATGTTGAACCAATTATATCACCATGCACCTGAAGGGGGGAAATATTAACAATGTTTTTACTTGAAAAAGCAGGAGGAGAGACCGGGTGAAGATACGCAAGAAAGGCAATGCGTATTTCTTTTTGAAAGAAACTAACTTCTAAAGCAGTTTTACATACGTCTACGTTCACATAGGAAGGATCACTGAATGCTGATATAGCATAGCAGCTAATTCTTCCCATATCTGAGCAAAAGGAGAATGATCATCTACAGTATATTGGACATTACTACTGATACTATTGCAGGTTGAGCATTTATTGATTAATTTATTTATTATTCATTTCCAATATTTCTATCCCGCCCTTCTCAACCCCAGATGGGGGGAATTAGGGCGGCTTACAAACCAGCCACAATTCGAGGCCTCAATATAGTACAAATATAAACACAAATAGCAACAGTTTAAAAAAAGTAAATACAACATTAAGTTAAAAACATGTTTAAAACGCTGTCATCAACCATATAGCCAATTTCAGTCCGTTTCAACATTCAAGGTGCTGTCATGCTTGCTGTCCAAAGGCCTGGTCCCAGAGCCATGATTTAACCTTCTTCCTAAAAGAAAGGAGGGATGAAGTGAACCTGATCTCACTGGGGAGCGAGTTCCACAGGTGTGGGGCCACTACCAAGAAGGCCCTGTCCCTCGTCCCCACCAAGCACACTTGTGAGGTGGCAGGACTGAGAGCAGGGCTCCCCAAATGATCTTAACCTATGAGGAGGGATGTAGAGGGACATACGTTGACAGATAAGCTGGGCCCAAATCATATAGGGCTTTATAGGCCAAGACCAGCACTTTGAATTGTGCTCAGAAGTGGACTGACAGCCAGCCCTTTCCCTCCGAGAGCCCTGGAAAAGGGGGCAGAACCAAAACTTAACAATGATAGACAGGTCATTGGCCCTATAATTGCAAACCAAGGGAAGCCACCTTACTGCAAAATGCATGGAACCTTGGAATATATGCAAACACTCAATAAAAAGAAAATGAAGTTGAAGCTCCTGGTACAGCCATACCAGCACAAAAAGCCTAATACTATATAGTCAAATGACTAACAGCAACAACAGCAGCAGAATGATGAAGCTATGTTGTTCTGGTGCTATATAAACAAATGAGAGACTCCGGTGGCACAATGGGTTAAATTGCTGAGCTGCTGAACTTGTTGACTGAAAGGTCACAGGTTCGAATCCGGGGAACGGCATGTGCTCCCACTGTTAGCCCCAGCTTCTGCCAACCTAGTAGTTCTAAAACATGCAAATGTGAGTAGATCAATGGGTGCCGCTTCGGCAGGAGGGTAACGACGCTCCATGCAGTCATGCTGGCCTCATGACCTTGGCCACTCTGAGTCCTCCCCCCACACCCGAGGGTGAGAAGGGGGGGGGGGTATAAATATAGGAAATAAATAAAATAAAATTGGAGGTATCTACGGACAATGCTGGCTCTTCAGCTTAGAAATAGAGATGAGCACCAACCCCCAGAGTCAGACATGACTGGACTTAATGTCAGGGGAAAACATTTACCTTTTATATAAACAAATGAATAGTAGTAGTAGTAGTAGTAGTAGCAGTAGTAGTAGTAGTAGAAGAAGAAAGATGACACTATGTTGCTCTGGCATTGAAGACATTAAGCACCTCCCATGTGAAAACTGCCCACTGATTACTAAGGTTGGCTCAAACTTCATATATCTCCTTACAGGCCCGTAGCCAGGATTTCGTTTCGGGGGGGGGGGGGGGGGAGCTGAATTTTTTTCAGGGGGGATTTTGGGGGGGGGGCTGAGTTTTGGGGGGGCTGAGTCTGAGTGAAAGAGGGTCTAGCCTAGCAAACCTTTTGTATCATTACCCCAATACCCCCATGCATATGGGATATATTGAGTATGGTGATCAGATCATGATATGAATAAACATAACAGTTTAAATAATGCACCAGTAAGGCCTTTTCGTGAACCACCATGAGTATTTCGGGGGGGGGGGGGGCTGAAGCCCCCCGAGCCCCCCCCCCCCCCCCCCGGCTACATGCCTGTCTCCTTATCCAAAGACCCTCTGTGATGAAGAACAAATTTGGTGGAGGGGCACCTTTCTTCAAAATTTGTGTCACAGAGTGAGGGCATGCCCTTTTTAAAGCATTCACCTCCAGACTCACCTCTGGCCCTCAAGAAAAAGGCTGCCTGAGCCTGGGAACAAGACGGGAGAGCTCACCACTTGCCTCGCATGCTGTGCTACCTGCACCACATCCAGATATTTGTGCCAATCTGCATTCAGCATCCTCTCAATGCAGCCAAAGCAGTAGCATTGTCACTGCTTCCTGTTTTTCTAAAACCTTCCAGGATACCAGACACTGCAAGGAGGGAAATGGTCTCTGGCTGGAAACTCGCTCCATCACAACTAGGTTCCTGCTGCATTTGATATGCAGAGGACACTGCTAGAATTTGGCAGAGGGGGCAGCACCAGCACAGGGGGCATCTGAACTTCAAGGGCCACATCAAATGATGTAACAGGCCATATTCAGACAACAGGTCTTGGCTTTGACACATATGTGCTATAGGTGCTATTTTAGAGGAACGCAATTGCAAACCACCTCCAAGTATTCCTAGCCTAACATGACCCAAACATTACACTTCCTTCTGTTATTAATGGCACCTTAAATACTTTAGTCACCACATATCAATAGTTACAATCAGAGGTGAGCTTTCAATTCTTGGCGCTCATTTGAAATTGACGTTCCCAGTAAATCCATCCCGACTACAAACAACAGCTCCCATATTTAACATCAAATGCATTATAAAATTCCTCATCTTAATTCAAAGGTGCTTTGCGTTCTCGTTAATCTGAGTTACAGAGGTAATTTGTAATGTAATGGCAGCTTTAAATAGGGCTGCTTTAGAGTTAATTTTAATTGATGGAAAAGTAGAGCAATTCTTCATTGCCTTGTTTGTTAAGCAACTAAGCTGTGGAAAACACAGAGGTGAAACAAAAAATAAAATAAAACAGGGCTCAAGTGGTATTTTAAATTTGTAGTGGAAACTTCAGGAGTTTGCAAGTCTACATTTTTTTTCCTGAAATTAATTTTGTTTCAGAAATTCTCAAAATCTCTGTGATTTTCAGAGCCCAAGAAATTTAGAAAATAACATAAAGCTGTGCCAGTTCAAATCCAAGCTCAGTCTAGACCAGTGATTCTCAACCTGGGGTCCCCAGATGTTTTTGGCCTTCAACTCCCAGAAATCCTAACAGCTGGTGAACTGGCTGGGATTTCTGGGAGTTGTAGGCCAACAACATCTGGGGACCCCAGGTTGAGAATCACTGGTCTAGAGGTTCATCCAGTGGTTCTTAACCTGTGGGCCGCAGGCCACCAGTGGACAGCAAGGGTGAAAATCTGGTCCATGAGTCTTCTTCCTCTTTATTTTATTTTATTTCCTCTCCTTTTGTGCCACCTGCCACTTTTTCCCTGTTGCTGACAATGGCATATGTTCTGTATCAGAAACTAGAGCTGATATAGTCTATCCAATAAAATTTTCTGAATCAGCACCCCAAACCGAATCTAAAGTTGATCAAAAACTGAGGAGGGAGCAAGCTTGTTTTCTGCTGCCCTGGAGACTAGGACGCGGAACAATGGCTTCAAACTACAAGAAGGGAGATTCCATCTGAACATTAGGAAGAACTTCCTGACTGTGAGAGCTGTTCAACAGTGGAACTCTCTGCCCCGGAGTGTGGTGGAAGCTCCTTCTTTGGAAGCTTTTAAACAGAGGCTGGATGGCCAACAGCAAGCTAGACTATTAATGGTCAGGAGCTCAATCTGATGTGGACTGGCTTTGAACTCATTACCTCTCGGTCAGTAGTGATTTAATGCAGCTGCCTACTAACTAGCTGTGCCACAGCCCAGTTCCATCTTTCTCCAAGAGCAGGGTTTAAGATGGCCTTCAAGCATGGATGGAGCCAACTGGATGTACACAGAGAGAAAGTTACATCACTTTAGAGCAACTGCTGACAAGGCTTTCTCCTGTGTCCTCACTGGTACATGTCTCTATAGGTTGAACAGACATATTTATGGAGATACTAGCTGTCCCCTGCCACGTGTTGCTGTGGCCCAGTCTGGTGATCTGAAAAATAAAGTAATGAGAAGGTGTTGGTTTGTAAAATATGTATTTTCTTTATGCTTGTGGGTAAACAGTATTTTTTGTTGTTTCTTTGTCAGTGTTTATGTGGAGATTGTCTGATTTGCCTACTCTGGAACATGCAACACATCATTGTCCTTATTTAGGGGTCCCTTTCAAATCTAGGATACTATATCTCGGTGTGTGAATCATATATATCTATCTATAACTATGGCTGGATGGCTCTTTGTCAGGAGGGCTTTGATTACATTTTCTTACCCTAGTGAAGGGAGTTGGACTGGATGGCCTTAAGTATTTTCTGTTGGTCATGGGGATTCTGTGTGGGAAGTTTCCTCCAATTCTGTCATCCGTGCAGTTCAGAATGCTCTTTGATTGTAGATGAACTATAAATCCCAGTAACTACAACTCCCAAAAGTCAAGGTCTATTTCCCACAGACTCCAGCTGTGTTCATATTTGGGCATATGGAATATTCATGCCAATTTTGGTCCAGATCCATCATTGTTTGAGTCCACAGTGCTCTCTGTAGGTGAACTACAACTCCCAAACTCAAGGTCAATGCCCACCAAACCCTTCTAGTCTTTTCTGTTGGTCATGGGAGTCCTGTGTGTCACCTTTGGTTCAATTCCATCATTGGTGGAGTTAGAATGCTCTTTGATTGTAGGTGAACTATAAATCCCAGCAACTACAACTCCCAAATGACAAAATCAAAATTTTTTGACATACATTGGGTTGTTAGATGAATGCTGTCCACATTTGGTGCCAATTTGCCCACTGGTTTTTGAGTTCTGTTAATCCCACAAACGAACATTACATTTTTATTTATATAGATTTAGAGAACTACCATGCCATAGTGGTTTGAGCCTTGCACTAGGAAACCAGGATTCAAAATCTCACTCAACCATAAAAAAAACGCCACCTTGGGCAAGTCACATCCTTTCAGCCTCAAAAGAAGGCAAGGGGAAACCTATTGAACCAGACCCATTTGAGCAAATCTTGCCAAGGAAACCCTTAGGGTGGCCATAAATCAGAAATGACGTGAAAGCACAGTACAGCTCCGACAAGGCATATTTTAATAAAAAAAATACACAGAGAGAGATGCATACCCTTTCCTTTCTGCCTCACATACCCATTACATATGTATTGTTGATGGAACAGTAAGTGAAGCACAGAGCCTATTTTTTATAGAACAAGGAGCATTAAAGAATATTGAACCCTAGAGAGGTTTTAAGGATGATCATCTTAGCATTCAAATGATGTTAAAAACCTCACCCAAGCAACAACCAGAAAATCTAGCTAAGAGAAAATAAGGGATGTTATCTCCGAGGCAGGAGAATACCAAACGTTGTAACATGAAATAAGAAGACCACTGTCTTAAGCAGTAATGCTGGGGGGACAAGCTGATAAATCAGTCATGAGGTTTCCCCGGGCGCCTGCAACTAACACAGGTACCTAATCAGTTTTCTGTTGGTTTTTTTTTAACAGCCTGAGGATAAACCATCTTTAAACTTATATTTTATCCCTGATGTAGCACACTGTCTCCAGATCCCATAGCAGTTGAATTATAGCACAGGCTACATTCAGAAATCTCATGTCAATGGCCAGTTCTTCAAGACAGCCAGCTTAAAGACATTAACCACAAAACAGGAATTGAGCCTTTGTGGAAATTGTATGCATTGAAATGAGGACATTTTGAGAAAGAGAGGGAGGGAATAAATTTATGTGAGACAGATTTGGAGGAAAAAGTGACAAAATATTATTATTATTATTATTATTATTATTATTATTATTATTATTATTATTATTGTATTGTCGAAGGCTTTCATGGCCGGAATCACTCAGTTCTTGTGGGTTTTTTCGGGCTATATGGCCATGTTCTAGAGGCATTTCTCCTGACGTTTCGCCTGCATCTATGGCAAGCATCTTCAGAGGTCTGCTGGAGCTGGGAAAAAAGGGTTTATATATCTGTGGAATGGCCAGGGTGAGACAAAAGGCTTTTGTAAGTTGGGCTAGGTGTGAATCTTTTCAACTGACCACCTTGATTAGCATACAATGGGCTGACAGTGCCTGGAGCAAACTCTTCTTGAAAGGTGATTAGATGTCCCTGCCTGTTTTTCTCTCTGCTGTTTTAATTTTAGAGTTTTTTAATACTGGTAGCCAGATTTTGTTCATTTTCATGGTTTCTTCCTTTCTGTTGAAATTGTCCACATGTTTGTGGATTTCAATGGCTTCTCTGTGTAGTCTGACATGGTGGTTGTGAGAGTGGTCCAGCATTTTTGTGTTCTCAAATAAAATGCTGTGTCCAGGTTGGTTCATCAGGTGCTCTGCTATGGCTGATTTCTCTGGTTGGAGTAGTCTGCAGTGCCTTTCATGTTCCTGGATTCTTGTTTGGGCGCTGCGTTTGGTGGTCCCTATGTAGACTTGTCCACAGCTGCATGGTATACGGTAGACTCCTGCAGAGGTGAGAGGATCCCTCTTGTCTTGTCCCCAAAATCCATAAGGACTCCACCCCACTCAGACCAATCGTGAGTGCCATTGGGTCCCCCACATATGACTTAGCCAAATTTCTTGCTGCACAGTTACAAAGCCACATTGGGCTCACAACACACTACATCAAGGACTCAGCCCACTTCATTGAAAAAATCAGCAATCTCAAGCTAAATCCAAATGACAAACTGATCAGCTTCGATGTGGTGTCTCTATTTACCATGGTCCCAGTTGCAGACACCATGGCACTCATCAACCAGAGGTTCCCAGAAGACATCACGGCGCTGTTTCACCATTGCCTCACCACCAGCTATTTTCAGTGGGACAATGAATTCTACGAACAGAAAGATGGAGTAGCTATGGGGAGCCCTCTCAGCCCGGTCATAGCTAACTTCTACATGGAACAATTTGAAAAACAAGCTCTTGAAACAGCAACCAAAAAGCCCACTATATGGTTCAGATATGTGGATGACACTTTCACCATTTGGAGCCATGGAGATGAAGAACTCAACAGGTTCCTGGAACATCTTAACAGCATCCACCCTAACATCCAGTTCACTATGGAAAAAGAAAAGGAAGGAAGACTGCCTTTTCTAGATGTCCTAGTCATCCGCAAACCTGATCAACAATTGGGTCACACCGTTTACAGAAAACCCACACACACAGATAGATATCTACATAAAAACTCCAACCATCACCCAAGTCAAAAAAGAAGCACCATTAAAGCCTTGGCAGACCGTGCAAAAAGAATCTGCGAACCCCACCTCCTCCAAGATGAACTGAATCACCTCAACTGGGCTCTCCAGGCCAATGGATACTCCACCTCAGACATCAGAAGAGCTGCAAGACCAAGAACAAGCCACAAGAGTAAAGATGAAGATCCACCCAGAGGAAAAGTGTTCCTGCCATACATCAAAGGAACCACTGACCGCATAGGGAAGCTGATGAGGAAACACAACATACAAACAATCTACAAACCCACCAGGAAAATCCAACAAATGCTACGTTCAGCAAAGGACAAGAGGGATCCTCTCACCTCTGCAGGAGTCTACCGTATACCATGCAGCTGTGGACAAGTCTACATAGGGACCACCAAACGCAGCGCCCAAACAAGAATCCAGGAACATGAAAGGCACTGCAGACTATTCCAACCAGAGAAATCAGCCATAGCAGAGCACCTGATGAACCAACCTGGACACAGCATTTTATTTGAGAACACAAAAATGCTGGACCACTCTCACAACCACCATGTCAGACTACACAGAGAAGCCATTGAAATCCACAAACATGTGGACAATTTCAAATTCAACAAATGCTTCAAGGCTTTGAATCAACTGGTGGCTTTCTTAATCTTGTCCACAAGGGACAGGCAACTGGCTTCATGAACTGTTTCTTTTCTTTAACAGGAAAACCCTTTTTAACCCCTCCTTGGGCAGTCTACTTTCTAAACTTTGCTGGTGTGGGCTCAACTGTGGACAAGTCTACATAGGGACCACCAAACGCAGCAGCATTGCCCAGACACGGATCAAGGAACATGAAAGGCACTGCAGACTACTTCAACCAGAGAAGTCTGCCATAGCAGAGCACCTGATGAACCAACCTGGACACAGCATATTATTTGGGAACACAGAAATGCTGGACCACACTCACAACCACCATGTCAGACTACACAGAGAAGCCACTGAAATTCACACGCATGTGGACAATTTCAACAAAAAGGAAGAAACCATGAAAATGAACAAAATCTGGCTACCAGTATTAAAGGACTCAAAAATCACAACAGCAAAACAACAGAGAGTAAACAATCAGGCAACAAAAGATTCCCCCCAGGCACTTCCAAACCATTAAATGCTAATCAAGGTGGTCAGTTGAAACATTCACACCTAGCTCCAGCAGACAAAAGTCCTTTGTCCCACCCTGGTCATTCCATAGATATATAAACCCTTTTTCCTACTTCCAACAGACCTCACTACCTCTGAGGATGCTTGCCATAGATGCAGGCGAAACGTCAGGAGAAAATGCCTCTAGAACATGGCCATATAGCCCGGAAAAACCTACAACAACCCATGTATTTAATAATAATAATAATAATAATAATAATCCAGTTCTTGTGGGTTTTTTCGGGCTATATGGCCATGTTCTAGAGGCATTTCTCCTGACGTTTCGCCTGCATCTATGGCAAGCATCTTCAGAGGTCTGCTGGAGCTGGGAAAAAAGGGTTTATATATCTGTGGAATGGCCAGGGTGAGACAAAAGGCTTTTGTAAGTTGGGCTAGGTGTGAATCTTTTCAACTGACCACCTTGATTAGCATACAATGGGCTGACAGTGCCTGGAGCAAACTCTTCTTGAAAGGTGATTAGATGTCCCTGCCTGTTTTTGGACAATTTCAACAGAAAGGAAGAAACCATGAAAATGAACAAAATCTGGCTACCAGTATTAAAAAACTCTAAAATTAAAACAGCAGAGAGAAAAACAGGCAGGGACATCTAATCACCTTTCAAGAAGAGTTTGCTCCAGGCACTGTCAGCCCATTGTATGCTAATCAAGGTGGTCAGTTGAAAAGATTCACACCTAGCCCAACTTACAAAAGCCTTTTGTCTCACCCTGGCCATTCCACAGATATATAAACCCTTTTTTCCCAGCTCCAGCAGACCTCTGAAGATGCTTGCCATAGATGCAGGCGAAACGTCAGGAGAAATGCCTCTAGAACATGGCCATATAGCCCGAAAAAACCCACAAGAACTGGATTATTATTATTATTATTAAATACATGGGTTGTTGTAGGTTTTTCCGGGCTATATGGCCATGTTCTAGAGGCATTTTCTCCTGACGTTTCGCCTGCATCTATGGCAAGCATCCTCAGAGGTAGTGAGGTCTGTTGGAAGTAGGAAAAAGGGTTTATATATCTATGGAATGACCAGGGTGGGACAAAGGACTTTTGTCTGCTGGAGCTAGGTGTGAATGTTTCAACTGACCACCTTGATTAGCATTTAATGGTTTGGAAGTGCCTGGGGGGAATCTTTTGTTGCCTGATTGTTTACTCTCTGTTGTTTTGCTGTTGTGATTTTTGAGTCCTTTAATACTGGTAGCCAGATTTTGTTCATTTTCATGGTTTCTTCCTTTTTGTTGAAATTGTCCACATGCGTGTGAATTTCAGTGGCTTCTCTGTGTAGTCTGACATGGTGGTTGTGAGTGTGGTCCAGCATTTCTGTGTTCCCAAATAATATGCTGTGTCCAGGTTGGTTCATCAGGTGCTCTGCTATGGCAGACTTCTCTGGTTGAAGTAGTCTGCAGTGCCTTTCATGTTCCTTGATCCGTGTCTGGGCAATGCTGCTGCGTTTGGTGGTCCCTATGTAGACTTGTCCACAGTTGAGCCCACACCAGCAAAGTTTAGAAAGTAGACTGCCCAAGGAGGGGTTAAAAAGGGTTTTCCTGTTAAAGAAAAGAAACAGTTCATGAAGCCAGTTGCCTGTCCCTTGTGGACAAGATTAAGAAAGCCACCAGTTGATTCAAAGCCTTGAAGCATTTGTTGAATTTGCTGAAGATCTGAGAAGTATTTGATTGTTTGTTGTAGACTTAAGCAATAATAAAGGACTTTGTTAAACCTTTCAAGCTTCTAAAGACTGTATAGGAAAATCCTTAGGGCCTCTCACTCGAGGCACCCCGGCTTCCCGCTGGGCACAAAGAGCACGTCCTGTTCAAAAGCCAACTGTTATAGGCCCAGCACGTGACAGCACACCAGTACTAAATATGATTCTGCATGTGGTATCTGTGAACAAAGGACACCTCTCTTTTGTTAGGTTTTCTACGACATTGCTTTGACAGGAAAAGTGGTATTATATCACTTACTTTGTAGATAATACAATGAATTCCACTAATGCCACTAATGTAAATGCGATCATTATTTATTACACTGATAGGCAATTTTAATAAGACATTTGATATATTGTCAGATTTTTTTTTCAAAAAACAGGTGCATTACTCCTTGACTACATTGTTACATGAGAAATCCTAGGAACAAAGACAATTAAATTGAAAACTTTTAAACTGAAGACATTACTAACTAATGCGGATAGAGCAGAGCACTGAATGTGTTCTAAAGGCAGCTGAGTTCAAATTTTGACAGAGACTTGATGTTTTCATAATTCTCTAGAGATTTCCACATGAACCCCCCCCCCCCCCCAAAAAAAAAAAAATGAGGATCTTAACAACTTCTGTGCTGGCACGGCTGTGCCAGGAGATTTGATTCTTTATCTTGCACTGTCAGTTTGCATGAATCTATTCAAGCTATGTTTTTTTTGTTTGTTTTTTTTTTTTGCAATCAGGTGGCTTCCCCAGATTGCAATCATAGGGCCAACAACCTATCAGTCATCGCTACAGCTTTTAGATCCACCCCATTCCCCAGGTTTTGGAGGGAAAAGGGGACTTTCAGTTCAGTCTCACAGTTTGGAGCCCTACAGTAGGACGTGTGGGCTTTTCTCTACCCCACCTGTAAAAAGCTTTGCTTCTTACAGCTCTGCCAGTGCCAAAGGTATAGATCTACAGCCAGCCTTTGCTGGGGAAAAAGGAAAACCTCTACAGCTTTGCTGAAGAGTAAAGTTACAGTTCTACAGCCTTTGTGGAGAAACTAAAAGGACACTAGCTTGGCAGATCTGCACAACCATTGCCTGGTAAGGGACACTCGGGCTATCCATAACACAGCTTGGAGCCAGGAGTTGGGGTCTCACATCAGCAAGGTTAAGAAAGTTTGCCCAAGGAGGGGTCAGAAGGTTTCCCTAAAGAAGATAGGAACAGTTTATCAAGCAGTTGCCTGTCCCTTGTTGGCAAATCGAGAAAGCTACCAGTTTTCCAAAATTATATGGCATTTTACTTATTTGTTTGAAGATTTTAAGCCTTAATAAAGAACTTTGTTGGACTTATTTTGAGCCTCTACAGAACTTTGTTTTGGGAAACCTAAGGGACCCTTTAACTGAGGCAACCCGGCATCCCGTTGGGCATACAGAAAGCACGTCCTATAAACAGACATTGTCATAGGCCCAGCACACGACAGCACAACTTCTGTAGTAAGGAAGAATAAAATAAAGGGAGAACCCAGGTCTGAAAAACACAGATTTTCCCAGGGGCTTGTCCACACCCACCCCAGAAAGCACGCACTTTCTGGGTTGGGTGTTCAGACGTTCTCTCAGGACTAGCCTGAGAGAACGCCTGAAGGCCCTACCCCTTCCCCTAAGCCCCCAGACCTCTTAGAAAACTAAGAAAAACATACATGCTCTCCAGTAGAAGCTCCATTGAGCTTTCCCAGTGTATAGAAATGACACACCAAGAGAGCGGGTGGGGGAGTGATTTTCCTTTCCCCACCGCTCTCCTAGTGCATCATTTCTAGTGTAGCATTTGTTGGATTTTCGTTCAGCAAAGGACAAGAGGGATCCTCTCACCTCTGCAGGAGTCTACCGTATACCATGCAGCTGTGGACAAGTCTACATAGGGACCACCAAACGCAGCGCCCAAACAAGAATCAAGGAACATGAAAGGCACTGCAGACTACTCCAACCAGAGAAATCAGCCATAGCAGAGCACCTGATGAACCAGCCTGGACACAGCATTTTATTTGAGAACACAAAAATGCTGGACCACTCTCACAACCACCATGTCAGACTACACAGAGAAGCCATTGAAATCCACAAACATGTGGACAATTTCAACAGAAAGGAAGAAACCATGAAAATGAACAAAATCTGGCTACCAGTATTAAAAAATTCTAAAATTACAACAGCAAAAACAGCAGGGAGAAAAACAGGCAGGGACATCTAATCACCCTTCAAGAAGAGTTTGCTCCAGGCACAGTCAGCCCATTGTATGCTAATCAAGGTGGTCAGTTGAAAGATTCACACCCAACCCAACTTACAAAAGCCTTTTGTCTCACCCTGGTCATTCCACAGATATATAAACCCCTTTTTTCCCAGCTCCAGCAGACCTCACCTCTGAGGAAGCTTGCCAAACGTCAGGAGAAATGCCTCTAGAACATGGCCATATAGCCTGAAAAAACCCACAAGAACTGAGTGATTCCGGCCATGAAAGCCTTCGACAATACAATAAATGCATTAATAGATTAATTCGCTATGGACCAGGGTTTTCCTGGTTTGTAGAGAATTAATGCGGGACTACCCAGAACATTGTCTGGACAGCCCCTTTTCTATTGCAGAAGTGTTAATGCGGGACTACCCAGAACATTGTCTGGACGGGTCCATTGTTCTCCTCTGGAAGTTGAACCTGAAATCAATGAATAATCAAATTTCCAAAAGTAAAACCTGCAAATGTGGAGGACCAATTATATTCTTCTTCCAATGTGGGACAGTTCGAAGGCAAGGCCAGGTTAGAACTTAAAGAGATAACCTCACGTTGACCAATACTTGCAAACAACAGCAAAGGCCTCTTTCCCACACTGCACAATAACACTCACAGGAAACAGTGCAAGGTTTTCCTATGAGAGAAAAATGTTTCCATAAATCACTTATGAATTCCCAAGAAGAAACCTGAGCATGAATCATCATCTCCAATGTCCCACCTCTTCTCTTTTTTTCATTCCCACAAGCTATTTAAAGTGTAAATGTATATCTCAGAATAATGTTAACTGTGCTTTTTTATTTTCAGAAGAAATAAATTCCAAACGTAGCTAATGAAATGCATATTTGCATAGAGCAAAGAGCTGTGATAAATTCCTCTTCCATTTATATGTACAAATTAAGTCATGTCTTACATTAGCCACAGAGAGAGAAGGCCTGGCATTTTTCCAACAGAGGCTCCTAAATCCAACAAAGAATGTGGTCATGATTTGATATGTCTAGTTTCTTCCCAAAGAAGAATATTTTAAAAGGTTATAAAATAAATGCTAGGAAGTTGGGTGATGACTATATGGTAACTGAGACGCTGCATTTAGAATAGTTTACAGTCAACTACTGAAGAAATTCAGGGATAAGAACGTAAAAGCAGGGTTACAGCTGAACATTAAAGAAAAATAATGGCCATGAATGATTTATGAAACTTTGAAATGCATGGCGAAGACACTGATATAGTCAAAAACTTTCTCTTCTTTGCCTCATTTATGAATCAAAATGGATCTTGTAGTCAAGAATCAGAAGAGGATTGGTAGATCTACACAGTAAGGTTAATGATGTTTGCCACCACTTTAATTGCCATGACTGAATGCTATCAAATCATATTTTTTACAAGGTTTTTAGCCTCTTCTGTCAAAGAGTACTGATGCCTCACCAAATTACAAACCCCATGATGGAGTCAGACAAGGAGTTCAACTGTAAAAGAACTACTCAAGATTCTCTAGTATCAAGAAATGTTGTTGTTCATTTGTTCAGTCGTCTCCGACTATTCGTGGCCTCACGGACCAGCCCACGCCAGAGCTCCCTGTCAGCCATCACCACCCCCATCTCCTTCACGGTCAGTCCAGTCACTTCAAGGATGCCATCCATCCATCTTGCCCTTGGTCGGCCCCTCTTCCTTTTACCTTCCACTTTCCCCAGCATCATTGTCTTCTCTAGGCTTTGCTATCTCCTCATGATGTGGCCAAAGGACTTCATCTTGGCCTCTAGTCTCCTTCCCTCCAATGAGCAGCCAGGCTTTATTTCCTGGAGGATGGACTGGTTGGATCTTCTCGCAGTCCAAGGCACTCTCAGCACTTTCCTCCAACACCACACCACAGCTCAAAAGCATCGATCTTCCTTCTCTCAGCCTTCCCTAAGGTCCAGCTCTCACATCTGTAGGTTACTAAGGGGATACCATGGCTTTGACTAGGCGGATCAATGTTGCCAGTCTGATGTCTCTACTCTTTACTATTTTATCGAGATTGGCCATTGCTCTCCTCCCAAGAAGGAAGCGTCTTCTGATTTCCTGGCCACAGTCTGCATCTGCAGTAATCTTTGCACCTAGAAATACAAAGTCTGTCACGGCCTCCACATTTTCTCTCTCTATTTCCCAATTTATTTATTTATTTATTTATTTATTTATTTATTTACTATTCTTGTATACCTCTGTATCTCAAGCCCGAGGGCGACTCACAGCGGTTTCCAAACAGCAAAGACAATAAAAACAGCAATAATTAATATACAATAACAGTTAAATTACACATTTCCCTTAATAACTAATAAGCAATCATCAATACACAGGTATCACAATCCCATCTCCGATCGCCTCATCATCCAAGCATGATCCAAATTCGTCGTCCATTGTTCCGTTCCTATGTTCAAATTACCAAAATTGCACTGAATTACTCAAACGCCTGCACAAACATCCAGGTCTTCAGCTTTCTACGGAATGTCATGAGAGATGATGCCAGCCTAATGTCTACAGGAAGGGCATTCCACAGCCGAGGAGCCACCACCGAGAAGGCCCTATCTCTCGTCCCCGCCAACCGTGCTTGAGAGGCTGGCGTGATCAAGAGCAGGGCCTCCCCGGAAGATCTCAAAGTCCGGGTGGGTTCATAGGCCGAGATGTGGTCAGATAGGTATCTTGGGCCGGAACCGTTTAGGGCTTTATAGGCCAATACCAACACCTTGAATTGGGCCCGGTAGCAAATCGGCAGCCAGTGGAGCTGGTGCAACAGGGGGGTTGTGTGCTCCCTGCGCTCCGCTCCTGTTAGAATCATGGCTGCCGCGCGTTGGACTAATTGCAGCTTCCGGGCCGTCTTCAGGGGCAGCCCCACGTAGAGAGCGTTGCAGTAGTCTAGGCGGGATGTGACAAGAGCGTGGACTACCGTGGCCAAGTCAGACTTCCCAAGGTACGGGCGCAGCTGGCGCACGAGCCTGAGCTGTGCAAATGCTCCCCTGGTCACCGCCGAGACCTGGGGCTCCAGGCTCAGCGACGAATCCAGGGTCACACCCAAGCTGCGAACCTGCGTCTTCAGAGGGAGTGCAACCCCATCCAACACAGGCTGTAACCCTATGCCCTGTTCGGCCTTGTGACTGACCAGGAGTACCTCTGTCTTGTCTGGATTCAACTTCAATTTGTTCGCCCTCATCCAGACCGTCACAGCAGCCAGGCACCGGTTCAGGACCTCGACAGCCTCCTTAGTAGCAGGTGGAAAGGAGTGACAGAGTTGGACATCATCTGCGTACAGGTGACACCGTACCCCGAAACTCCGGATGATCTCACCCAGCGGCTTCATGTAGATGTTAAACAGCATGGGAGACAGAATAGAACCCTGATGAACCCCACAAGACAATGGTTGTCAATCATACTTGTTGCCATAATCTTGGGTTTTTTTTTTATGTTTATCTGCAGCCCAGCTTTTGCACTTTCTTCTTTCACCTTGATTAGATATCAAATACCAAATTCAGGATCATTCGTGCCACCATTTTTATGATTTTTATATATGCTCATGAAAGCTGAACAATGAAGAATGCTCACAGAAGAAAATTAACTCATTTTGAATGCGGTGCTGGAGTAGAGTTCTAAAATATTCTAAGAAATAGTTTTATAAGATTTACAGAGATACTCACAGGAACACCTCAGCATGTGAGAGTCCAAAAGTGGCAGGCTAACCTTAAGAAATGGGGCTACAAAATGGAGTCCACAACATGTGAGTGTGGAGAAGAGCAAACCACAGACCACCTATTACAATGCAGTCTGAGCTCTGCCACATGCATAATGGAGGACCTTTTTATAGAGGCACTTCCAAGTGGCCAGTTCCTGGTCAAAGAACACTTAATATAATGCCAAGTTTTTAAGCTTTGTGTTTTTTAAATACATTACAACTATACCCTTGGTTTGCTTCTGGTACGATAAATTAATTAATTAATTAAAAAGTCCACTAATGCTAGGTAAAGGGGAGTCAATAGAAAAAGAGGAAGATAGCATTTCAGATGGATTGACTCAGGATCTCAACAGAAAAGCCAGGCAAAGTGTCCCGCTTCACTGGGCTTCTGTGAGGAAAGAGGGAGCAGCGGGGTGAATCGTGTCCCTCTGTGCACAGCTCCCTCACCACAACGCTTTCTCCATCACATGGAGAAAGCATCACCCTTGCGGGAAGGCCCTGTGCTGGTACCATTGGAGCCAGCACAATACAATTTCTGTGTTTGGGTGGAAGTGTCCAGCAACACTTTCACCCTAGTTGTATGCAGGGTCTCTGCTGAATGTCACACAACATTGTCTCCATCCCCCAGATGGAGTGAAAGCATCCTAGACAACTAACATCACCCCATCTGATGAAGTAGAAAGTTAGGAAGGCACAGCCTTAAAGCTGAACAAAGCTGTTGGTGATCAGGGCTCTTGGAGGTCTCTCATTCATAAGTTTTCCATAAATCAAAACTAACTTGAACAACAACAACCATATCATCTTAGACTTTTTAATTAATCATCAGGTAGGAGAGGCTGCATCTTTAAATAAGTATAATATTTCCCTTCACATTAAAATTTAAAAAGTGTCTCCCTTGTCCCTTATAGTGATCATACATATATATATGCCTTTTAAAGTTGCATGACAAGACAATGTTTTTTCCTGACTTGAATGTCTTCTCCTCATGAACTTGTGCTCAAAGCCAAGCAACCAGTCCTAAAATCTAGTGTGATTGTGCATTGCAGAGACAGGAGACTTTGCATTCTACTAATACCATGTTGCATTAATAAGAAGAGCGCCAATAGAACCCATTCGGATTAGCGGACAAAGCCTAACTGAATGGCACACACAGATAGCAATGAAAAGAGTTGAAATCCAGCTGATGATCCTCACTCCTTTGACCCTTTCATTTAACAGCCATTTAGTTTCACTGGGATTTCCAAATTGACACTGAATAGGATTTCCAGAGAGTCTTAACATTGCTTGGCAGGTAACCAGATGACACCGTCTATGGGCAATAAACCTATTTCCACACTACATTAGGAATTTACCAAAGCAGGTCAATTCAATTCTCTCTCTTTAAAAAGAGAGAGAGAGAAGCAAAAGAATAAATCTTAGCCTAGAGTTTCATGACATTCTATATATGTGTTTCTTTTTTTCCTGGAAGACTGAAAACACAAAGGCAGGATGACACTTGACTGCAACCTAAAGCATGGTTTCTGTGTCTCCTTCTCCCTCAAACCATCATTGTCTAAGAATGTATTATGATCAATGGATCATATGTGTTGTTGGGCACCTCTCTGTTGACTCGAACCAATAATATCCCCATGATACGCTTTTCTTGGCAAGATTCAGAGAAGGTTTTCCATTATCTTCCTTTAAGATGGTAGACACCTGTGGTAATTGAAAATTTGAACTCTGGTCTCCCAGACATTTCATTCAATAATAACAACTATCTCATAGGTTTCTCTTATATATGCACATCAGTATACACCAAGTTTCCATTCTCATGAATTGAGTGAAGTGGAAGATTGAGTTGACTGCATAGTTTATGTGACTAGATGCTAGTGGACTAACAAAATAGAGAAAACATTATATTATCAATTTCATCTATTTCTCACACTGCTTATGTTTTGTTTTCAGGAAAATAGTTAAATCCAAGTATGGGGAGGCAGTTGAAACCCATGAACCAATAGACTTTAGCAGGTTATTTAAGTCTAAATCCAATTGATAGTTATTTTTTTATGTAAAATTGTCATGAATGACTTTTCAATGACTTTAAAGCATAGTTTCTTTTTATTGCAATTTCCAGTGTGAGAGGGTATATAGGATTACAGAAAGAATGACATTAGACATACATACAGATTCTGTGCAACTTCATTGGATTTACAATTACATGGCTAGCAAAAAAAACAAATAAAAAACAAAGGAGAACTACATTTTCAATCACCATTCGCACACATGTACATGCATTCATCATCATGCATCCAAATATTACCATACCATTTTCTCCCTCTTTGGAGAAGCACCTGTTAGGCCAGACCCTGCTTCCCTGCAGCCTGCCAACGCATAGCTCCAAAACTTCCATAACTTCAAAATTTCAAAACCTCAAAATGCATCCTTTCTCTAAGCACAGTGCCAAGGATTAGTTCTCTGTTTTCCATACAGCAGAATCTGACTCCCTGCACAAAATCTAAGGCTCCAAAAGTACACTTCTTCCTCTTCTCTTAAGAAAGAAGCCCCTAAGTGACCAGACTGCTCCCTTGCAAATCTGCCACTCTCCAAATACACCATCTCTCTCCTTCCCATGGAGCAGAGCATGGCGGGTGAACCAGACTCCTCAGGTCAATCACAATTTGAACATTATTAGATTGAGCCTTTTATAGGAATATTCTACTGATGTAGTCCCCTGAAGTTGTAAGTTAATGATAGATATCTTCCATCCTGGCTCCATCTCAGTTTCCTGGCCAGATGTTGATCTTCTTGATTGGTGTTCACAAACACAAGGCTTGTGTTGACTTCCTTCTTAACATTGTAAACATTTCTGTTATCACTGCCCCAGTTCTTATCAGAGTTAACTTTTCAGTTCTTATTAGCAACTTTTAATCACAGTCCAGCTAGCAGGTAGTTAATCGTTGCAGGCCTTAATCTTTTACTGGTGTTTCCAAAATTATTAGCTCCAGCCATAAATCCTTCCATTCTTCCATTCATTCTCACACATCATTAAATTCACATTTATCAAATTTGCACATTGAAGTTTTGTGGCACATTAGGATTTGTATTAATGTAGATTTTGTTATTCTATTGGGAGAAGCCATTCAATTTATGCCACGATCAGTCTGTTTGGGTTCAGAATGAATCCTGTGGAGATAAACTAAAATGGGATTTGAAATGTTTCCACCCTGTTTATGGATAAAAACATTGAGAAGTCAGGTGTACCATATTTCTACAGGAGGTCGTGTCTCAATAATTTCTGAAGGAAGGATCCATCAGTAGTGATTGTAATGCTATTCTAAGGCACTGGTGTGTGTGTGTGTGCATGTGTGCATGCATGTACAGTGGACCCTTGGTATCATTGGGCTTTGGTTCCTAGTTCTCACTGTGGATACAAAAATCCATGGATGTTTAAGTTCCTCTCTATGCAGTGCCATAGTAAAATAATGTCCCTCATCTAAAATTGAAAAATTGATGTTTGATTTTGGATTTTTTAAAAATATTTTCAAGATGTGGATGGTATGGATGTGGAAAGCAATTGTATTTTTTCTCTCTGCCTCTTCAACTAGCATCTGCAGTAGAAGCATGAATATTGTTTTGCATTGCTGACATTGTCCCATACTGAATAATTCTGAGGGAGGGAAATGGTAGTTCCCGATTAACAAAAATATTGAAAAATACAAATGTTTATGTCTCAGAGAGTGTGAAGTGTAGGGTGTATGAAACAGAAAAATATCAGAAAGATTTTCAGAAAAATGTCTTTGGAGAAATTTCAACTCAGCTCTAGTATGATTCAGATTCCTTCGGATATGAATATGATGTTCAGATCTCAGCTTTTCTGTGCTTTTGGGATACATTTGTGATATATGCTAGTCCCACCGAATCATATGAGCAATTCCTATTAAGAGCACAAATGTGTGTATGTACATAAAGTATGCTATATTATAAATATTTCATTCCATTTCACCACAATCCGGAAATTCTTTAATTCATGTGCTTTTCCTATTTTGAGGAACAAATATTTGAATAGTTCTGTCCACTTTACCTTTTCATGACAATATATTTGAGGACAAGATCCCATAGCTCCCATTATTTTTTATAGTTGCTCCCCTGGTCAACAGGAGTGACAGGCTTTCATTTGCATAGTATCCTATAATAATCTGAAACTGATCCGTGTTCCAACCTTTTTCCCCTCCTCCTCCAAAAATAAGCTTTTTATAGCCCCTTCCAGAGTGGCCATAAAGTGATATGGAGCAAGAGGGGAAAGAATTGATTTTTGAATCTTCTTTCTCCTCCTAAATATCCCTCATTCTAAAGTGTGTATTTATTTACTTGGCACATCTGCAGTTGCTACTGTCATAAAGTCTATTTAAGACACACTTTTGGGTAGACATTTTATTTATTCATCCATTCACACAGCCATGAAATGATATTGTCCACTTCTTTTTTCTCCCTTTTCTTTTTTTAAAAGGCAATTTCTATACATTTTTGCTCAACCAAAAGAAAATTGTGGCAGCGTGGTTCCAGAAAGGTCCATTCTGATTTTGTTAGCTGTGAATATTTGCTGGCATTCTGTATTGCAGTTATGAATTTGTAATCTAGAGATACAAATGCGGAACTGCTTTGTATTCCATAAGACTGTATAGTGAAGATCATCGTGCAATTACTAAGGACATAACTGCAATCCCAAGCCCAACCTAATATCCATCAATCATATTAAACAAAGGTATGTTCAACTGGGGTTTAATGAAGATAGTGTTTCTACCCCACTTTCACCAGCAAATATGAATAATTGCAACAGAGATCATCCTTGTGGTTGCCACAACCTTGCTCACTGATAGGAGTTGTTGTTGTTTATTTTTTCAGTCATTTCCGACTCTTTGTGACCTCATGAGCCAGCCCACACCAGAGCTCCCTGTCAGCCGTGGCCACCCCCAGCTCCTCCAAGGTCAATCCAGTCACTTCAAGGATGCCATTCATCCATCCATCTTGCCCTTGGTCTGTCCCTCCTCCTTTTTCCTTCCATTTTCCCCAGCATCACTGTCTTCTCCAAGCTTTCCTGTCTTCTCATGATGTGGCTAAAGTACTTCATCTTTGCCTCTAATATCTTTCCCTCAAGTAAGCAGTCGGGCTTTATTTCCTGGAGTATGGACTGGTTAGATCTTGCGGTCCAAGGCACTCCCAGAATTTTCCTCCAGCACCACAGTTCAAAAGCGTCTATCTTCCTTCACTCAGCTTTCCTTATGGCCCAACAGTCATAGGTAGCTATGGGGAATATCATTGCTTTAACTATGCGGGTCTTCGTTGCCAGTGTGATGTCTCTACTCTTCACTATTTTATTGAGATTGGTCATTACTCTCCTCCCAAGAAGTAAACATCTTCTGGTTTCCTGGCTGCAGTCTGCATCTGCAGTAATCTTCGAACCTAGAAATATAAAGTCTGTCCCTGCCTCCACATTTTCTCCCTCTATTTGCCAGTTATTAATCAGTCTGGCTGCCATTATCGTGTTTTTATGTTTAACTGCAACCCCAGCTTTTGCACTTTATTCTTTCACATTGGTTAGAAGCCTTCTCAGCTCCTCCTCCTTGCTTTCAACCATCATAGGCAAAGGTTGGAAATATCATCACCCATGGTCCACAGTTCACAGATGGATGCTGGTAGGCTTGACAAGTACATTACTAATTGTTGATAATTGCCTTCAAGTTGACTTCAACTTATGTTGAGTTAGGAACCTCCAAGTTGTTGTATCTTTAACAGCTCTACTCAGATCTTGCAGTCTTGAGGACACTGTTTCAGTGATTGAGTCTAGCCATCTAGAATATAATTTCCTTTTCTCCTACTGTCCTCCACTTTATGAAGCATTTTCATTTTTTCTAGTGAGTCCTTTCTTGTCATGAAATGTACAAAGTAGAAAGGCCTCAGTTTAGTCATTTTGGCTTCTAGAGAAGGTTTAGATTTGATCTGTTCTAGGACCCATTTATTTCTATTTTAGCAGTCCACAGTATCAAAAACTGCTTTCTAAGCACTATATCGCAAATGAGTTGACACATCTATATCTAAATCAGTAGTGTAGCATTTCAATTATTATTAACTGACCATTTCCTCACAGAACAATAGTGGATTGGATTGTTTGGACTAGGCTTGTTTGATTAAAAAAAATGGTTCAAAACTCATTTCGGCTGTAGGGGCCGCTGGTGGTTCGATTCTAAAGTCACTTCCTTTGAAAATATTTTCCAAAACTTTCCGAAACTTCTGAAAAAGCTTCGTTAATGGCAGATACACATGTGCAGTAGGAAAAAACAGCACTAGCACTGGGGAGATTTCAGGGCTCTTCCACTCAGGGCACTCCTGACCGAGGGGCTCTTCCACTCCAGGCCTACCTCTGCTGTCAATGCTGAGGAGGAGGAGGCAGCGGAGGAGGAGGAGGCTCCAGCCAGGAGGAGGAGGCTCCAGCCAGGCAGCCAGGCTGTTGGGAATAATGTAAGTGGAAATCCAAAGCACCTGGAGGGGACAAAGTTTTCCCAGGCCTGGATTAGATGCAGCCATGCCACAGTTATGGGATCCTGGGGTTTGTAGTATGGCACTCTTTGGCAAAGGAGGCTAAAAAACCATGCAAAACTACAGCTCCCCGGATTGTGCAGCATTGAGGCAAAGCAGTTGTAAGTGGTTCCTCGATAAGATCTGCCTGATTTATCTGGAGGGAGGCAGGAGAGGGATTGAAGGAAGAAAGGAGGGAGGGGGGAAGGGAGGAAGGAAAGAAGGAAAGAAGGAAAGAAGGAAGGAAGGAGAGAAGGGGGAAGGGAGGAAGGAAGGAAAGAAGGAAGGAAGGAGGGAAGGAAGGAAGAGAGGAAGCCCAATCAACCTTTAGTGCCACTGATCGATAACCTGCCTGGCTAAACTCCCAGTTGCCAAACCTTGAGATTGAGGTGAGAAGGGGGTTATGCAGAAAAGGAGGAGGAGGAGCCTGCTGCTCGGCCATTTTGGCGAATGCACAGCAAGGCAGGAAATGGGAAATGTAGTTTAACAACAGGACCATTTGCAATCTCTACCATTGGGGGCCTTCCCTTCACAAACTACAACAATGGCTGTGCTTAGGCACACCCACCTCATCCCTCCTTTGCATCACCCGGGAGGGGAAGCAAAACTTTACAAAAGTTACTTCATGCTTGTGAAAATTAAAATAACCTTGGTAGAGTTCCGAACATTACAAAATATTTATGAATAAAAAGGGTAAGTGGTTCAAATCGTAATTACACCTCTTACTTTTCCTGCATGGTTCAAAATTGATTTAAAAGACCAAATTCAATAGGTCTTCACGAATTTAAGGTTTTAACGAAGCGAACCTAACCAACTCTAGTTTGGACTCCTGCTGGTGTCTTAATGCATGCATAATTTCCCCATAGAACTGGTTTGATATGTATGTCTTTTGCTAAATGATTGCTTTTGGTTCAAGGCAAAAACAAAAAAGGAATCTTCTGCATGCAGTTTGATTGTGCACTGATGTGCATTGAACATTGCATATGTAGATGTACAAGCACATTAGATTGAACATTCATTTGCCTAGCATCACAATTCACTAACAAGACAGATTTGTGCAACCACCATATCTCTCCAATAGTATAACACTTCAACTCCTCAATGTAGGAGTTTGGCCATGACATTTCCTCAAATCAGTTGATCCTGACATCATCCCAGGAGATGCATTAATTTAAGATTGGCCACTGATCAACTAGCAGTTGAATGAACCTTTTGAATCTGCACTCTGACAATTAAACCACTGTATTGCATTTGCTACTCCTTTCTAATGGTTGAAAATTCTCGTCCGAATTGATGGCATAGCACTGTTGCATTTCCAAAGAAACATGATGCATATGAACAGGGTAATTTTAGTGTTGCAATGATGTATGTCTTCTGGTTGTTTTTCAAGCCTGCTTTTAAAGGGCATGTTAAAGACATTTTGATGGGATCATTGCAAGCCTTAAACTATTCACTTGTCAATCTCATGGTTTCACCCCCACCCCAGTTGCAAAAAAAGCAACGGAAAGGTGTCGAACAGTACAACAAGTGAATAACTTCCTAAGCACTACAATCAGGGAAAACAGCATGAAAACAAACTATTTTTAAAACACTGTGGTTGGCATCTTGTTGGTTAATCCTGGCTACAAGAGCTCTAATTCTTGCATTATTGCTGCATGGCAGGGGGTTGGACTGGATGGCCCTTATGATCTCTTCTAACTCCATGATGCTATGATTCTATGAATGGTAGGATGGTGAATCAACACACAGGTAAATCCCATCCAGTCTACTTTTAGACAGAACTAACAACAGGATTTAGATATTGAAAAGTGGGAATGAGTTACTTTTATAAAATAACTGTCCAAGCGGTATCCCACAGAAATGTGAACTGAATCAATGAGATTTACAAAATGTTGATTCAGCTAGACTATCCAAAGGTTGAATGAAGCAATGGGAAGGCTTCTAATACATTTAGGATGTATACTGTATTTCTATTATGTTGGGATGATGAATCCGCTTTCAGTTTCCAAGCTACCCCTTTTGCAGTTTCTCTGGCCCTGCTTCCAAACATGAATGTCTTTCGCACCTACTTCATCCTATACATAAATATTCACTGACTTTATTCTAGGGATGGAAAGTGTTGAATATAATCAAAAAGGGTTGCAAAATTTTCTGCGCAGAAAATATTGGCTGAGATCCCGTATGAGATACACAGCTGTGGTGTTGCAACTATGATACATCTCCAATCCAACCCCCTAAAACCTGGTTCTCAACCTGGGGTCCCAGATGTTTTTGGCCTACAACTCCCAGAAATCCCAGCCAGTTTACCAGCTGTTAGGATTTCTGGGAGTTGTAGGCCAAAACACCTGGGGACCCACAGGTTGAGAACCACTGCCCTAAAGGCCATCTCAAAAGCCAGGCAGCTGTACTGAGTGAATTTGGTGCTGAATTTGATGCTGATTAACAAAGTGCAATAAATAAAAACATTACAACAAATAAAAAGTTGGAGTTCAGTATTGCAAATATGGATTTTGAATCCAGAGTAATGGATTAGAACTGCTCTTATAAAGCCCTAAACGGTTCCAGCCCAGCTTACATGTGACGGCGCGTGTGGCGCCTCATATATTTAGAACTGTTAGTTGCAGAATTTTAAACTGCCATTTTATTTCTGTCTACCTTGTACATGTATAGTTAAATTTCATTGGTTACTATAGCTGTCAATTTTATTGTTGTTGTGCACCAATTGGTTTGTTTCCCCAGTTCAGTTGTTTGTTTCCCCTTCCAAGGGAGAAAGGGAAGGTTTCTCCCTCACCCTTTTTACCTCAGTAAAAGACTCATTGGATGGACGTGTCCAAAAGCTTGGCCCAAAAGCCCCTGGTCAAGGCATTTTTTACTACCAGTTCTTAAGTTTTACCCCTGAGTCTTATTCTTTATGTTCAAACCCCCTGAACGAACATGTGAAGACCTCAGGCGCCCTCACACCAGTTCTTTGGCACCATAGGAAGGTCTTGTCCTTCAATTTAGGCCACTGAACTGGGGTTGTGGTTTGCTCCGGCATCCATAGCCATTGAGAGAGAGGGAACAGGAAAAGCTTCTCAGCTTATTACTCCTGGACTTAGAGTTTATAAAGTATTTTTTTCCCAGTTGAAACATAAAGTTTGTGCCTAATAAAGAGAACTGTTAACAATAAACATCATTTCAAGTCAATTGCTGTGTTCTGGTCCTTGGGAGTTCCAGTTTCCCTAAAGGAGGGCAAGAAGCAATCCCCTGGGGAAAGAAGTCACGTCCATGCCTCTTTCTCTATAGCCCCAGGCGCGACGGCACATTACATATTTGAATGTATCTCCCTCTATGAACCATCTCAGAGGTTAAGATCATTCAGGGAGGCCCTACTCTGGTTCCCACCTTCTTCATAGGCATGACGAGCATGACGAAAGACAGGGCCTTCTCAGTATTTATTTATTTATTTAAAAGTTTTGTATACCGACCTTCTTACCTCTCTTGAGGGACTCAGACCGGTTTCCAACCATAGTATCACATACAATCAATAAAACATCATAATACATATTACAGTAAAACATTAAAACAGCAATTACAATCAATAACTATAATGGTCAGTCATCACACTAAAATTGTTGCTCATCATCCTCCATCCATATCTCAGGGTGTTGGCTCACTCGTCGAAGGCCTGTCTCCATAACGAAGTCTTCACCTGTTTCCTAAATGTCAGGATAGACGGGGCGGTTCGGATCTCCAGTGGGAGAGAGTTCCAGAGTCGAGGGGCCACCACCGAGAAGGGCTTGTCCCTCCTCCCCACCAGACGCGCTTGCGAGGCCGGTGGGACCGAGAGCAGGGCCTTTCCAGACGATCTTAATAATCTTGATGGTTCATAGGGGAGAATACGTTCGGAGAGGTAAACCGGGCCGGAGTCGTTTAGGGCTTTATAGGTTAACACCAGCACTTTGAATTGTGCTCGGAAGCTAATTGGCAGCCAGTGGAGCTGGTGTAACAGCGGAGTGGTGTGCTCCCTGTACCCAGCACCCGTTAGTAGTCAGTGGTGGCCTCTCATCTATGGAACTCCCTCTGCAATTAATTCAGATCAGCCCCTTCTCTCCTGACCTTCAGGAAAAAAAATAGAACATGGCTTTGGGACCAAGCTTTGGGATAAGAAATTGGCAGTGCAATAAGTGACCATGAATCAGTGTGTTTGATAAGTGGAATAGTCCTGGATTATGTTTTGGATGGCGTGAGTTTAACTGATGTTTTAATAATTCATGTTTTAATTCTTTAATTTTAATTTTAATTGTGTGTATGGCATCAAATTGCTTCCTGTTGTAAGGCTGCCCCGAATCCCCTTCTGGGTGAGAAGAGTGGGGTACAAATATGGTAAACAAACATATAAACAAACAAATAAATAAATAACATTATGCAGTCTTCCTATAAAGCTATGTAAATACAATTCATTATGATCTAACAGCTGAATCAAGCAAAGGTTCCAAGAAAGATGACATTTCCACTCTACTCCAACTGGTGACCAAAACCATGAAAAGGATTTGTGACAGGGGTCCTGCTTTTGATTGTTCAATCTGGTTGCTGGCTTTTAAGATGAGGTGGTGGAAGACAGGAGGTATTACTAAGGATGCATTTACACTGTAAATTTAATGCACCATTTTAACTACTACGGCTCAGTGCTATGGAATCATGAGCTGTAGTTTGGTAAGAAAGCAGCCCTCTTGCAGAGAAGGCTAAAAGACAACAATTCCCATACTTCCATAATATTGATCCCTGGCAGTAAAGCAGTGTCAAACTTCATTAATTCTACAGTGTAGATGCACTCTAAATCACACAGATCTAACTAAGTAGCCAATGTAGAATATTACTTTGAAAACATAGCTAAAGGGATTGAGGGGTAACGAGAAAAGCAAATTCTATCATCATTCTCATCATTACCAAAAATAAGAAGCCAAAAATCAATGGTGAAGTACTCTTGCATTGGATTTGCCAGGACAATACAGGACTTGCTGACTTGTAAGAAAACTGGAAAGGTTATTGCTCATAGAAGTCCTTTGGCTTTAACACTTTTACCATCAAAATAACACACACACCCCAGTTATGTAATCAGTGTTAACAGGTGTAACAGCCTCAGGTTTAGGCTATGTAATTTGTGTTATTCTTGGATATATGCGGCCAGCCAGCATATCAAACATCATTCAGTGCCTTACGCTGGGCAGAACTGAAGTCGAAAGGTTAAGTGAAAACAAGGCATTCTGAAATATGTTGTTTGAAAAACATGAAAACAGCTTGACTCAACAAAGGCTAAAGCAATACCACTTCACAAAAAAGTGATTTAGGTTCATAGAATTGAGCAATGAAATACGTGTTTGTTCACATTCAGCAAGTGAACCCAGGAAGCCCTGAGGAAAAGATTACAATGAGACCAGGAGTAGGAAAATTTGACCCATGCAGGGTGATGATTATAGTTGGCATCCTACTAGTGTTTAACACTAAGGTTTTTGTATTGTTGCATGTGGTTGTACTTTTTTAATCATAGTGAAATGTTCACAGTTGTATAGATTTCCACAGCTGTAATTGTGTGTGGAAGTGCAACACCCCTCCCACCGACAGGACGAAAGAAGACACAAGCACCAAGCTGGGAAGAAACTGGCTACAATTTGTTTGTTTATTGATTACAGGAACTGAGGATTGGCTGCCAGGAATGGGTTCTGGATCATATATGTCAGGGTGCCACCAGCACAATACTGGGTTGCATCACTCGGCACCCCTGGGAACCACCGGACATTCCCCCCCAATCCATTAGGTGAGGAAAGGAAACCAGATCCAGAACCCATTCCACATGCTCCTGAAGTTGTGATGAGATAACAATAACCCCAACACAGGCAACAATATCCAAACCAAACAGGCATGCAGGGTGGGTGGGATGGCAAGTTGAAGCAGGCATTGTGCCTGCCGGTACCCGGGGCAGCCCTTTTAGGGCTGCTGCGAGGAGGGAGGAGGCTGGCCCTGGCCAATCCTAGGACAGTATCAAAAAGAAAAATGGGTTCCCCTGAAACTGTGGAGACCAAAATCCACTGATAGTGGTGATATGAAAATAACTAAATTAACTCAATGTATATATTACAAATATACATATCAAAAACTGCCACTTACATATAAGTAGAAACAATAGGTTCTACACAGAATACACACTCGCCACAGAATAAAACCTCTTGCAGAGTGCACTGCTCAACAAAGAATAGTTGATCCACCCCACCAGAAGACTGTTGGTGAATTTCTCAACTTAAAAGTTGAGCCTTTTTTTATATATATATAATTTGAACCCAACCGCCTGACGAAGACTCTTGTGAGTCGAAACCGATAGCAGGTTGGAGTCATTTCATGTGACTACTGGAGTCTACTCACATGTAATATAGAAAGGACATTTTCTCAAATGAAGACTTTGCTTTATACTTCAAGAGAAGAACCTATTGTTTCTACTTATATGTATGTGGCAGTTTTTGATATGTATATTTTAGGCCTGGGCGGTTTCGTTTCGTTAATTCGTAATCCGTTAATAATTCGTTAATGTTTCCAATTACAAAACGATAACGAACCATTCTGGAGCAATTATTAAAAAAAACGAATTTTTAAACACGTTTTGTAAATGCTTCATATTTCGTTATTGTATTCGTTTCGTTATTGTTCTGAGGTCGTTTCGTTATTATTTCCGCATGTCTGGGCCAGTTTTATGGTTTAATTAGTGAAAAAAAATTATAATATCACACCAACAGTCAAGAACAGAGGGAGAGGGAAGCTTCAGAAGGTTTTGGAGGTTTTTTAGCGTATTTCGCGGTCGCGTCCGCCATTAACGAATCGATTTTTTATTGTTTCGGAAATCGATTCGTTAATTTTTTACCATTTACGAAATTTCGTAAATATCGAACTTTTTAAAAGGAAAATTTTGTAATTATTTTAAATATCGAAAAAAAAAAAACCCAAATACAAATCGATTTTAGAAACAAATTTTTCCGTTGTTACCCAGGCCTAGTATATTTGTAATATATACATTGAGTTAATTTAGTTATTTTCATATCACCACTATCAGCGGATTTTGGTCTCCACAATCCTAGGACAGGACAGGGCCTGCCACTGCCACTGCTTGGCCAGCTGGCCAACTGGCAGAAAAAAGTCACTGCGGCACAGAGGCTTCTGGGAAGAAGAAGCCTCCTGCCTTCATGATCGCTGGCGGGAGAGTGCCCACACCGCAACAGGCATCACCCAGTAAGTCGGGCAATGCATTTATTTCACATCCAGTTGCACATTTCCAAGTGGTACATCACTTCATCAGTGATATGAATGTACTAGGCTTGGGTGGTTTCGTTCGTTAATTTCGTAATTCGTTATTAATTCGTATTTAAATAAGCTTACGATCCAATATTGAGCCATGCAGGACTACTGTGAGGAGTAATTAAAAATCGAAACAATTTTTCCAATTTATTTCGTATTGTTTCGTAATTGTTTCGTAATTGGTTCAAAATTGTTTCGAAATTGTTTCGTAATTGTTTCGTAATTATTTCCGTATGTCTGGTGCAAGTTTTATAGTTGTTGTTTGTTTTATCAATTATAAAAAATAAATTATCACACCAACAGTCAACAACAGAGGGAGAGGGAAGCTTCAGAAGTTCCCCCTGTCCCATTTGGAGGGTTTTTTAGCATATTGCGCAATCGCGTCCGCCATTAACGAATCGATTCGTAATTTTACGAAATTTCGTATATTTCGAACTTTTTTAAAGGAAAATTTCAGAATTCTTTAAAAAAACAAAACGCAAGGGCCCCCCTAAAAACGAAACGAGTTTAGAACCAAATTTTTCCGTTGTTACCCAAGCCTAGAATGTACCACTTGGGGTTGCAAACACATATTCAAATATCCCATGTGGTTTTGCAGTGTTGGTATACAGCCAAAGTGTGGATAACTGCAATCACTGTTTAACCATTTGAGAATAAATCTACATTCTTCAAGCATGATGTAGGATTTCATTTTAAATTCCAAGCCAGGCTGCATCTACGTTGTAAAATTAATGCACTTTGACACCATGTTAACGGCCATGGCTCAATAGCATGGGATCCTGGGAGTTGTATTTTTATAAAGTCTTTGGCATTCTTGGCCAAAGAGTTCTGGTGTTTCACCAACCTACAGCTCTCATTTGAAAGGTTGTCATATTAAGGAGAGTGCCAGCTTGTTTTCCACTGCTCTGGGAAATGGAGCAATTGATTCAAATTACAGGAAAAGAGATTCTATTGAAACATTAGGGAAAAAATTCTGATGGTTAGAGCTGTTTAACAGCGAAATACATGGCCTTGGAATGTATTTCACTGGAGGTTTTTAAGCAGAGACTGAATGGGAGTGCTTTGATTGTGTGTGTCAGAAAGGCATTTGACTAGATGGCTTTTGGGATCTCTTCCAAATTCACGCTTCTATGTATTATTTTCTCTTATTCTTCTATGTTCAGCTAATTTCAATTGGAAAAAGGTGTCTTGATCATATACCCTTGGTATGAGCTCATTTCTCCATGAGAAAAACATTTTATTTTATTTTTTTTGCTTCCATGAACCCTTGTGGTCTCTTCCAACATTATGAGTCTATGATTCTTGGCCAGTGTTGGCTTTGCTTGCTCCTCTCAAGAACAGGAATTACAATTATCTTCACTTGGAGCTCTTGAATTATCCTGCCATATTCTTGTTTCGGCTTCCAGACTAGCCTTGCTTGAAGGGGTAGTGAGGTGAGGGCTGTGCATGGAGGCTACAATGTGATGAACGATCATTTCCCCATTACACGAACACATCTCCAAACTAAGCCAATTACACTGGAGGAAAGGAAGGGCAACCTTGTCACGATGTCAGCTCTGCAGCGTTTTGCTCTAACACAGCAGAGATATAAATGGTGGCATGAGCAGTAAGTCAATTGAAGCTTCAGGCCTATGGGGAACTAATAGCTAAAAAAAAAAAACCCTCAACTCATCATGCACTCTACAAAAACATTCAGGGGCTGGCTGCTGCCTCCCCGAGGAAATCTTTTGTCAAAATGCAAAGCCAAAGATGTATAGCTTGTGGTCTATCTTCTATTAACAATAAATATATTCCTTCTCTCCCGGTGCTTGCATATTAAATGTAAATGCACTTTTCCTATTTGACATGATGGGTGTTGGTGAGCAGTTCAAATATTCATTTGGCTTCGACTCGCTGACAATTGTGATGTGAATAGTCAATAATGGAATCAGCAATGCATTTCTTCCCCTTGCCATTCTTACTCACACACCTATCTGCTTGGTTTTCTATACAGAAAAGAAGCATTCTGAAACTCCAGCTATACATTGTGCCATGTTTTGTAATTTGTTATTTTGCATTTTATAAAGCTGAAACAGTCCAAAGCAGTTGCTTCTGTCTAGAAAAATGGGGTGCAAAGAAAATGTTGTGGTTTTCGAAATTCTTATTTCACCTTTTCCCCAAGACTAAGAAACAAAGTATCTCACAACGTGAATAAAAAGCAGAAATAACTCAAGACACAATAAACTATAAAAACTAGGGGCTGATAGCTTCCAGATCAGTGGGGTAGTAAGCATGTTCTGGATTTTAATTTAATCTTTAAAGGACTCTGGATGCATTTCTGGGATAGGGCTCAATAATACCTCGGAGAGTATTATTAAATGTTTGGACTGAAATGTAAAATGAAACCCAGGGTGATGTAGTGTTTTGAGTGTTGGACCAAGACTGCCATAGAAAGCTAATGGCAGACTGCGCAAAAAATTCAGTCTAAACTCCAGAAGAACTCAGTGGCAACTGCCCTCTGGACAATTTTTGCCAAAATAGGTTCAACTTACAAGTCGATGCAAATCAGAAACAACTTGAAGGCAATCAACAGCAAAATCCAGAATGTGTTCACCATATCTCTGATAGGAAGCTACCATATGCCAATAGTTAATATTAAAATAAAGAGAATTTATTTATTTATTTATTTTGTGTACTTCTACCCCGCCCTTCTCAACCCCCGATTGGGGACTCAGGGCGGCTTACAAAAAGGCACAATTCGATGTCTACACAATAATACAGATAAAATATAGACAGCAATTAAAACAGTTATAACAGTTAAAACAATCAATATATATCACAGTCAATAAAAACCAATCTTATGCTCAGCGTTCGCAACTCAGAGTCCATAATTTCATTCCACATTTTCCATTCCTATCGGTCGTCGTTGTCCTTTATTTATCTGCCAGATTGCCCAAACGCCTGGTCCCAAATCCATGTCTTTAATTTCCTTCTAAAGGAAAGGAGGGATGACGATGATCTAATTTCCCCAGGGAGTGAATTCCACAGGTGAGGGGCCACCACCAAGAAGGCCCTGGTCCTCGTCCCTGCCAATCTCACTTGTGATAGAGGCGGGGTCGAGAGCAGGGCCTCCCCGGAAGTTCTTAAACTCCGAGGTGGGACGTAGAGGGAGATACGTTCGGACAGATACGCTGGGCCGGAATCGTATAGGGTATTGTAGGTCAAAACCAGCACTATGAATTGTGCTCGGAACTGGAGCAAAAGAGAAGACAATATTAAAACAGATATTAAACTAAGTCTAAATACTTGAAAGCACCATATCTCTTCTAATGTTGGAAGCTGAGAAGGATTAGCCTTGCAGAAGGCCATGTGGCCCTTCAACTCTTTTAGTGAGACTATGCATCTCTCCAAACCCTTTCCAATGCCCCTCTTTGCAATAAAAAAGCAAAGACAACCATTTCTCACTGTCTCAATGAAGAAAACCAGTAAAATATTGGAGCAGTTTATTGTGCACCTCAATGGTACAGAAGGTCAGTTTGCCATTTCTCGATGCCAAACATAAATGGTGATCACACTGCAAATAGCTGAAAGCTGTTCTATAGTTTTAGAATAACCGTACTGCAAAAACCTGTTAGGGCTGTGACATTTCACACTTCAGATGCGATAATGTTCCACCATGTTTGCAAATTAGCACATCAGAGAAACCGTTAATGTTTCCCTAACTAAGAGAACCTGCTTTTTAGATGTCTTCTACATTCAGCGATTCTTTACACACAGGAAACATTTTAGTATAAGATCTTCTAGGGATGCTCTTCTCTCACTCCTGCCCCCGTCTCAGGTATGATTGGTGGGTACAAGGGAGAGGGCATTCTCGGTGGTGGCCCCCCGTCTCTGGAATTCCCTCCCTAGAGAGATTAGGCAGGCATCCTCCCTAACCACATTCCGTAAGGAATTAAAGACATGGATGTTTTGCTGTGCCTTTGATTCAGCAGTGGAACTCTCTGCCCCGGAGTGTGGTGGAGGCTCCTTCTTTGGAAGCTTTTAAACAGAGGCTGGATGGCCATCTGTCAGGGGTGATTTGAATGCAATATTCCTGCTTCTTGGCAGGGGGTTGGACTGGATGGCCCATGAGGTCTCTTCTAACTCTTTGATTCTATGATTCTATGATTACCCCTATGACAAAAGATTGTACTGTGATCTGATTTCACCATTAAATCTGAATTCCTATATTACATCATTATTCATATATGTAAGTTAAACTGAGTTGATCCTGATCCTGTTTAATTGCTCTGTTTCCATGATATCTCCTGTGCCATTTATGTTCCTATTCACCTTATTGAATTATTTACCCTTTCATCAATTTGTATGTTTGCTTCCTTCCCCCCTCCAAAATTGGCTTGCTGTTGCTTGATACTTATTATTGTTATGATGTTTGTGCTATTTTAATTTGTAGTTTGCTGTTGTTTCTATTTTAATCTGTATGTTGCCTGGGCTTGGTCCCATGTAAGCCACCCTGCGTCCCCTTGGGGAGATGGAGGTGGGATAGAACTATAAAGAACTTCTTCTTCTTCTTCTTCTTCTTCTTCTTCTTCTCCTCCTCCTCCTCCTCCTCCTCCTCCTCCTCCTCCTCCTCCTCCTCCTCCTCCTCCTCCTCCTTCTATATGCTCCTCAAAGCATCACAACCACAGCAGACGGAAGTAGTAAATACCTTCAACCAGAACTATAGTTATGTCACTTCAAGTCAAGTCTAACAACCCTATCACAGAGACTGAGTCAGAGAAATGTCACTATTACCTTCCTCATGGGTTGACAGGACATGATTAGGGCTGGATCTACACTGCCATATAATGCAGTTTGGAACTGTATTGTATGGTCAGTGTAGACTCATACAATGACGTTTAACCACATTGAATTGCATTACATGAGTCTACATGTAATGCATTATATGGCAGTGCAGATGGGGCCCCAGGCATAGTCTCTCCATAAGTTTCCATTTTTTGTTGTGTCAGTAGCGACCTGAGAAACTGCCAGTCGCTTCTGGTGTGAGAGAATTGGCCGTCTGTAAGGACATTGCCCAGGGGATGCCCGGATGATTTGATGTTTTATCATCCTTGTGGGAGGCTTCTCTCATGTCCCCGCACGAGGAGCTGGTGCTGATAGAGGGAGCTCATCCACCTCTCCCCAGATTTGAACCTGTGACTGGTCGATCTACAGTCCTGCTGGCACAGGGGTTTAACCCACTGCGCCACCAGAGGGTCCATAAGTTTCCATGATTGAGCAGGATTCAAATTCTTGTCCCCTGGCATCCTAGTTTAACACACAAACCACTACACCATAGTCGTACCAAGCGTTCCCATATGATTATTTAAAACGTATAGATAGATTCGGAATCCCTTGAGAACAGAGGAATGGGTGTGCACAGAGAAAGGGAGAAGAGCCTTAGACAGAATAGATAAACAAACCTGGTTTTGGATCCAGACAACATGTTTCTGAAAAGAGATTAGAGCAGATCACAGTGCACCAACTGGGAAAGATATTTTGTGCTTATTAAATATCTTGTTGTGTGCTCAGTTCAAAAAGGCCACAGGTGATTGATGTCATAGTTAATGCCCTCTCTATGTGGGGTCGAAACGCATTGGGTTCCTCATGTCGAGTCATTGCACAATAGGAGAGCAAAAGAAGCATCATGCTTAGAATGGCTTCAAATTGAGACTATAACTGTATCTCGTAATGCCTCTCAGAAGTAGCATGACCACAACGGCAAAGGTTATTAAGAGGTCTTGCTCATAGGATAGCAGTGACCAACAGGAGGCAAATTGCTTGGAAAATGGCAATATAATTATATATTTGAAAGAATAACATGTGTTTTTATGGTCAGTTCTTAGCTACGCAACATTTGCGGCCAGTTCAATCCTACTGAATTACCTAATGTGCTGCATCACATTGGAATTAAAGTGGTTTGTGGAAAAGTATGGCAGATCATTGCCACCTTCTTTTCTTATTTAGGAATTACTGCTGTCCCACAAAAGTGGGTAGGAACTATGATACATAGAATCATAGAATCAAAGAGTTAGAAGAGACTTCATGGGCCATCCAGTCCAACCCCCTGCCAAGAAGCAGGAATGTTGCATTCAAATCACCCCTGACAGATGGCCATCCAGCCTCTGTTTAAAAGCTTCCAAAGAAGGAGCCTCCACCACACTCCGGGGCAGAGAGTTCCACTGTTGAATGGCTCTCACAGTCAGGAAGTTCTTCCTCATGTTCAGATGGAATCTCCTCTCTTGTAGTTTGAAGCCATTGTTCCTCGTCCTAGTCTCCAGGGGAAAAATACATTTAGCCACATCCATGCTCCGTGCATTTTCAGTTTGACACTTTGTGCATACCAAGTCTCCATTCAAAGGCATTGCTCCCAAGATGGCTTGAAGAATTGGCAAGTCTGTACTGCACAGCCTAGCATGAAATGGCTCAATTTATGGACTAGCATTTATGGCTCAATAAATGTAGATGACTTATCAAAAGCATGGCATATCTTGAGATGATTTCCAGAAATTTCATTGCAAGATTAAGAGGGAAAGATAGGAAGCTGTCTCATGCAATCAGGTGGTTGGTCCATCCAGCCAAATCTTATCTTTTACTGGCAATCATTTTTCAAAATTTCTCGTAGAGATCTTTTTCAATAATTTCCCCTGCAGTTTCTTCTTTTAAAAGAACAAAAAACCTTGACATTCTAGGAATTAAAAGTGAGATTTTATGCACTACTTGTGTTGCTATGTATCTGTGTATATGTGTTGTGTGTGTGTATATATATATGTGGTTTTGTTTTTATTTCTCACGTCAGGGCATGTGGCTGGGCTCAGATTGCATTGCAGCAGGTGGTCAGTGGTTTGCTCCTCTCCGCACTCGCATGTCGAGGATTCCGCTTTGTAGCCCCATTTCTGAAGGTTGGTTCTGCATCTTGTGGTGCCAGAGCGCAGTCTGTTCAGTGCCTTCCAAGTCACCCAGTCTTCTGTGTGCCCAAGGGGGAGTCTCTCATCTGGTATCACCCACGGATTGAGGTGCTGGGTTTGAGCCTGCCACTTTTGGACTCTCGCTTGCTGAGGTGTTCCAGCGAGTGTCTCTGTAGATCTTAGAAAACTATTTCTAGATTCTGACGTGCTGGCTGATACCCAAACAGGGGATGAGCTGGAGATGTCTCTGCCTTGGTCCTTTCACTATTGGCTGCCACTTCCCGGTGGATGTCAGGTGGTGCAATACCAGCTAAACACTCCAGTGGAGTAGGGCGCAGACACCCCGTGATAATGCGGCATGTCTCATTAAGAGCCACATCCACCGTTTTACTGTGATGAGATGTGTTCCACACTGGGCATGCATACTCAGCAGCAGAGTAGCACAGCGCAAGGGCAGATGTCTTCACTGTATCTGGTTGTGATCCCCAGGTTGTGCCAGTCAGCTTTCGTATGATATTGTTTCTAGCACCCACTTTTTGCTTGATGTTCAGGCAGTGCTTCTTGTAGGTCAGAGCACGGTCCAGAGTGACTCCCAGGTATTTGGGTGCGCTGCAATGCTCCAGTGGGATTCCTTCCCAGGTGATCTTCAGAGCTTGAGATGCTTCTCTGTTCTTGAGATGAAAGGCACATGTCTGTGTTTTAGATGGGTTGGGGATCAGCTGGTTTTCCCTGTAATAATTTCCCTGTGGTTTTGTGCATTGTAATGTATTTTTTTTATTTTTTGGCTTTTTAAGTCTCTTCCACTGTGTTTTTCAGTGTTTTTATGAGTGATAGTCACTTGTTGGCCTGAAAGGTGTCTTGTGTCCACATTTGGTGTCAATTTGTCGGGTGCTTTTTGAGTTATGTTAATCCAACAAAAGAACATTACATTTTTATTTATATAGATTTTTGTTGACCTGAGGAAACCCCTTTCTTGGAATCTCTAGGTCCTCCAGCATGACTCCATGGTCAAGCTCTGGTGAAAGTTGACCACGGAGTTATGCTGGAGGACCAGCAAATAATCAAATCTGCAAACGTGAAACCCATAAATATGGAGAGCTGACTATAAAATAAATCTTATGTTGGGATACACGGGGAAGAGAGACTTTCTATTTCTGGTGAGATGATGTTTTAAAATTATACAGTCTCTAAAGATGTTCAGGCAGTGGGAGAAAACATTTACATTCTTTGTTCTCCCCTGCAGGAACAAAGAATTTAAACCAGCCCCAATTTACACTGCATAAGCAGCAAAGAAGATCTCACCTTCTGACTTTGCTTGGCTTCTTTTCGGGCGGAAATACCTCATTTAAGTAGCTATTTCTAGCATTTCTTGATTTTTCAGCTTGGACCAAGCTGTTTCAGTTGGAAGACTATACTGCATGGACTGAGAAAATGCCAAGAAAACCAGAGAGAGAGGGAGGGAGAGAGAGAGAGGTATAGGTTTCCCCTTGACATTAAGTCTAGACATGTCTGACTCTGGGGGATGGTGCTTATCTCCATTTCTAAGCCAAAGAGTCGGTGTTGTCCATAGACGGCTCCAAGGTCATGTGGCCGGCATAACTGCATAGAGCCGTAGCCAGAAAACTTTTTTGGGGAGGGTTGAAAATTTCGGGGGGAGGGTTTGAAAATTTCAGGCGGGGGGAGTAGGGTCATGCTGAAGCAAAGAGCACAGCAGAAGTGGAGCAGCCTTCCATAACCTGCAGCTCCATCCCTGTCAACCACCTCCACCAAGTCTGGCCTCCTTAATTTTTTTTTTTTGCCGTGTCAGGAGCGACTTGAGAAACTGCAAGTCGCTTCTGGTGTGAGAGAATTGACCATCTGCAAGGACGTTGCCCAGGATGTTTTGATGTTTTATCATCTTTGTGGGAGGCTTCTTTCATGTCCCCCACATGAGGAGCTGGAGCTGATAGAGGGAGCTCATCCACGCTCTCCCCGGATTTGAACCTGCAACCTGTTGATCTTCAGTCCTGCTTGCTCAGGAGTTTAACCCACTGCTCCACCAGGGGCTACTAAGGCCCTAGGTTCATCTACATTGTAGAATAAATGCAGTTTGACACCACTTTAACCCACTGTGCCACCAGGGGCTCCTGGCCTCCTTAATGAGAGCATTCAATCCCTCCCTTCCAACTTGGTTGCTTCGCTACATCGGCTATTGCTGCAAGTAATGAAAGTGTGAATAAATTGTCAATATTTGCTTGAGATAGTGCTTGCAGTTCTGGAGGGACTCTTAATTTTTTGCATCTCATAGACTTAGCATGGGGATTTGGTTAACCAGTTAAAATTGATGAGTAAACCAGTTTTTTAAAAAAAAAACCTGAAGATTTTCAGGGGGGGGGGGTTGAACCCCTAACCCCCCCCCCCCCCCCCAGCTACAGGCCTGGTGCTATCACCTTCCCATCAAAGTGGTACCTATTGATCTACTCACATTTGCATGCTTTTGAACTCCTAAGTTGGCAGAAGCTAGGGCTAACAGTGGGAGCTCACCCTGCTCCCTGGATTTGAACTGCCAACCTTTGGGTCAGGAAGTTCAGCAGCTCAGTGGTTTAACCTGCTGTGCCACTGGGGCTCTACACACACACACACAAAGAATTTCAACGTATTCTGCAAATGCAGCCTTTCTGGGTGCCTGGCCCCGTCAACCAATTCTCTATAATGTGCAGAGAGATAATAGACTTTCCCTTGTAAGCTCTACTGGAGTTGTTGACAAAGATTTCTTCATCGGCTTTCCTCCATTGTACCATCACAAGGAGTGGAATAGAAATTCCAATCGTATCTTCCCCGGGAAAAGAAAAAAGAACAAAAAAAGGGGAAAGAAGAAACTCCTGACAATAGTTAAGTTAATGAGGATGTGATTAATGGTTGCACAGATGAAATGCATTCTCTACTTCAATGGAAACATCCTTAATTGAGACAGATTTAAGTGCTAGACGTTAGTTCGCAGCAATTGGAAACAGGAACAACAAAGCACTCAGGAGGGGAAATGTGGCTTCCATGCTGCTGAGCAAAAAAATGGTTGATTTACTCTCTGACAATCACAGGTGTGAGCTTAAGAAAGAAAACACACATTCAAAACAGGAAGCCCCGTAGCTTCTGCTCATCAGCAAAGATGAAGTGCTTTCCTCTCTGTAAAATCCAGGACTAAATGCAGGAACAGCCATATCTGCTGCTTTTCATTTCTGTTATGAAGCAGAGATGGATCCTATTTCTTCTTTCCATCACAAAAACTATCCTGGGGATGAAAACTGCACCAACTTACTATCCCAGACTCCCACATTCTTCTCTTCCCGATTCCTTTCTTGGTGTTGAGTTTGTGGAATGGCAGGAAAGGAAGGATTGGCCAGTGAAGACTGCATATCCTCCAATATAAAAAGTAAGCTGCATGTCATTTCCTTGAAGGGACTTGGGGCACCTTACACATAGCACAAATTGCCTAAAAACAAACATAAAAGTAAACACAATATAAAATACAATAAAATAAAACACATGCATATATAAAACACATCAACTCAGACTAAATCAAGAGAAGTCAGTTTTAAAGCCAGAGAATCCAGTTTTACACCAGAGAAGGAAGGAATTTCCTCCGCTTGCTTTTCCCCACTTTTGGAGTAAAACAACTACTTTCAAAGTAAAGACCACCCAATGAAACAGGAAATAGCACTTTCAAACCATTAATGAAAGGATTCAGAAGTCTCAGAAGTTTTAAAAAGTTTTGAAGTAAAATTTCTGTGAAAATCGGAATTGACTTTAGAATCGAACCACCAGTGCCCACTATATCCGCAACCTGCGTCCTTTTCACCCAGGTTCCTTCTCCTGTGTTCATTATTTTTCTCATATTCCAACCTACATTTTTCCCTGTCTTTATTTGTTATTATTTTCTGAGAATGTGTATTTCTGTGTGGGGTGGGGGGGGGGGGGAGGAGGAGAAAAAGTTATATGGAAAGTTGTATGCATTTCAATATTTTTTTCATGAAAACACTCATTGAAGTCAAGACAGAAGACTCTGCTTTTGCCTGAGAATAAACGATAGGCCAAGATTGTGTGCTTTCTTTCCTCTCCTGTCTCCATCTGGGAACTTCTCCTACTTTGTATGTTCTTCTTTTTAAAATATGGTGGAATATAAGAATATTATTGTTATTATTATTATTAGAAACACAACAAGATGAAGTTGTATTGGATCACACATCGGACACTTCCCATCGGACACTGTTTATTGCTTATTGTGTATTTTTTTGGTTTTGAGTTTTATTTATTTTATTTTATTTTATTTTATTTTAACTGTTTGTATTTATTATTTGTTATTGCCTTTGTTAATTGATGTACTGTGGGCTTGGCCTCATGTAAGCCGCACCGAGTCCCTTGGGGAGATAGTAGCAGGGTACAAATAAAGATGATGATGATGATGATGATTATTATTATTATTATTAAGTGTCTAGCACTGTGTGATGTATTGGCAAATAATGTGGGCAGATCCCAGTAAGGTGGCCTTCTCCAGTTGGCAGATGGCAATTTTGTCAGCGCCGATTGTGTTTAAGTGCAGGCCAAAATCTTTAGGCACGACGCCCAGTGTGCTGATCACCACTGGGACCACCTTGACTGGCTTGTACCACAGTCTTTGCAGTTCAATCTCTAAATCCTCATGTCGTGTCAGCTTTTCCAGTTGTTTCTCTTCAATCCTGCTGTCACCTAGGATTGCAACATTAACAATACATACTTTGTTTTTTAACATGATTGTGAGGTCAGGAGTATTGTACTCCAAAACTCTGTCAGTCTGAATTTGGAAGTCTCAGAGTAGTTTGACGTGTTCATTTTCTGTAACTTTTTCCAGCTTGTGATCCCACCAGTTCTTTGTCACAGGCAGATCATAGAAGCAGATCATAGAAGCAGATCATAAGCCCCCCCCCCCCACCAATGACAAGGTGGCACTCGATGGGATCATAATCATCATCATAATATCATCATCATCATCATCATCATCATCATCATCATCATCATCATCATCATTTTCCAGTCCAACTTCCTTCTGTCATGCAGAAGTGAACAATCCAATAATTCCCAACAGATGCCCATTCAGTCTCTGTTTAACATCTTCCAGAGAATGTGACTCTATCACAACTTCAGGCAGAAATTCCACTGCCAAACAACACTAACCATCATCAGGGAATTATTTCTAATATTTAGACAGAATTTATTTTCCTGTAGTTAAAATCAATTGCTCTGTTAGTTGGATGCAATTGATTTTAACTATTGGTTCTTTATTATCCTGTGGCTTATATTGGATTATGTCTGTGTATATAAATCTCCTGAGCTTCACATAAGTCAAGAGGTGACACATAACCATTCAAGTTTGAGAACTTTTTTTTCTTCTGACATTTTTTGCTTGGTAGATTTTAAACCTTGTTCCATGATGTTTCATGAGCTCTTTGATATCCTATCTATACTTTGCCCTAAATATGTCTTCTGACTTCCAGTGGGTCCTTGAAAAATTCTACTGAAACCATGTGAGATCCCCATTGCTTAATTTCCTTGCCAGCGTAGTGTGGTGATGTTTGTGCTGGACTAATATTTCAAGAGACCAGAGTTCAAATTCATTTGAGCCCTGGTCACCTGAAGCCCATTTGGAGTGCATCTGTAGAATTAATGCAGTTTGACATCACTTTTCCTGCCATAGTTCAATGTTATGGGCTCTGAGAGTTGCAGTTTTCAAGGTCTTTAGACTTCTCTGCCTAAGAGTGCTAGTGACACTGGACAAACAACTTATTTGAAAACTTCTTTCATAGAAATCCTATGTTCCATTGGGATTGACTTGAAGGCAATTAAGAACAAGAAAAAATCCACAAAGTCAGAGGAAACCAAACCATACATTGCATATGTGCCTATGAACACTTTGCTCTAAAATATAGTGATTTTTAAAAGAGGGAGGACAAAACACACCCATTTTCAGCAGATCCATATACATGATACTGGAGAATGCTAATTAATTTGTCTCTATAGTGTCAGAGACAATCTCTTTGTTCCTTCACATAAGGCGTTTTATTGTTATAGATTAAACCACAGGAGGATTAGCAAAATAAATACAATTACACCAAGTTACTTCCTGCTGATAAAGAACACTAGTCAGACTAAACACAGCATACACAATTAGTGATAAACAATGCCGTGTGCTCTTGAATGATGGAAAAGGTACTTCATTTGCCTCTTGCTTTTTCCACCACTTAGCAAAGTCTCATTTAGCAGGTTCATTTTAGTGAGCTGCTTACAAGATGCTACTGTCCCGGGTCAATCTGGTACAAATGCATATTAATCAAATCCATTCAGAATAGATTGGCCAATGGTTATGTGGCTTGGGATTGGATGTGATTCCTGCTTCTTGGCAGGGGGTTGGACTGGATGACCCACAAGGTCTCTTCCAACTCAGTGATTCTATGACCATCACAATTCATTGTCACCATTTGCTTGATGAATTACCTGGTGCATTATTTAGAGGAGGGCAAAAATGGATCTCACATCTGTAGGTTTTGTTGTTGTTGTTGTTGTTGTGTCAGGAGCAACTTGAGAAACTGCAAGTCACTTCTGGTGTGAGAGAACTGGCTGTCTGCAAGGACATTGCCCAGGGTTCGCCTGGATGTTTTGATGTTTTACCTTCCTTGTGGGAGGCTTCTCTCATGTCCCCACATGGAGGCTGGAGCAGATAGAGGGAGCTTATCCGTGATCTCCCTGGATTCGAACCTGCGACCTGTTGATCTTCAGTCCTGCTGGCACAAGGGTTTAACCCACTGCGCCACTGGGGGGGGCCTTAGGTTACTACAGGAAATGCCATTGCTTTTACTATGTGGATAGTAAGATAGATGCTTTTGAACTGTGGTGTTGGAGGAAAGTTCTGAGAGTGCCTTGGACCACAAGAAGATCCAACCAGTCCATACTTCAGGAAATAAAGCCCAACTGCTCATTGGAGGGAAAGATATTAGAGGCAAAGATGAAGTATTTTGGCCACATCATAAGAAGACAGGAAAGCTTAGAGAAGACAATTATGCTGGGGAAAATGGAAGGAAAAGGGAAGAGGGGCCTACCAAGATGGATGGATGGTATCCTTGAAGTGATTGGCTTGACTCTGAAGGAGCTGGGGGCGATGACGGCTGACAGGGAGCTCTGTTGTGGGCTGGTCCATGAAGAGTTGGAAGTAACTGAACGAATGAACAACAACAAAGATGGATCAGGTTCTCATAGGCTGAATGGGGCTAGCACCACTTTCACACAAAATCAGACTTGTAACCTGGGCATACACATTGACTTACATCTGAGCCTAAATGCCAAGGTTTCAGAGCAAACTAGGAATGGATCTGTACAGTAAAATTAGTGTACCTGCTGTGCCTCTTCCTGGAAATATCAGATATGGCAAAAGAGGTCTATGCCTTAACTATCACTTATTTGAATTATGGCAAAACATTCTAGAAGAGCCAGAGAAATGTAAAGGTTTAGGTGTTGAACTAGGACACATAGGAGCCAATGGGTCTCATTCTCACCCAGTTTACTTTGTGACTGTGGGCAAGTTGCATTCTCTCAACTTTAGAGGAAGGCTGGGCAAACCCTTTCTTTGGGTTGGCATAAATCAGAAATTAGTTGAAGACACACAATAACAGCAAAAGCACTTTGGGGAAAGGAAGAAGACAAGATGACAAAAAAGGAAGGAAGGACAGAAGGAAGGAGGGAGGGAAGGAAGGAAGGAAGGAAGTATTCAGAAGATTGGGAAAATCATTTGACATATTCAATAAAAGTAATGTCTTTCCCTTTCTTGAGATTTATTGGGGAAAGACCCACATTTTACTTATCAGCCTGCCTTCTTACCTTTGCTAAACTTTGGTCTTCCAGTAGATGATGCTAAAGAAGGTCTACCACCTTCATGAAGTTCCCACAAAGACTATAATATTTTCTGGTTTGAAGGTTAGTTATAATTTGACAAGTTACATACTACACAAAATCATAGAATCCTAGAGGTGGAAAGGACAACAAGTGTTACAGAGCTGAATTTCCTGAAATGCAGGAATATTCAAGAAAAGCACTCCTTAAAGATGGTGATCCAATCTCTGCTGAAAAACCTCTCCAAAAAGGAGATTCCTCCACCCTCCAAGGGATCCCATTTCACAGCCAAACAGCTCTTACATTCAGTAGACTCTTCCTAATGCTTAGCTGAAATTTCCTTTAATTTCATTAGAATTCATTGGTTCATGTTCCCATTGCTGGAACAGCAGAAAAAAGAGCTTGCTCCATCTTTAAGGCAACGTCCCTTGAGATGTTTATTGGCATTTATTGTGTCACATATCAGTTTTCTGTTCTCCAACCTAAACAAATCCAGCTTCCCCGTTTGTTTCTAAAAAGGATTAGTTTCCGAATTTTAACTATATTGGTTTCCCTTCTCCAGAACACATTCCATCTTGTTGATATCCTTCTTGATTGACATGTTCTACCTTTCTTGCAAAACAGGACTCATAGTACCATATAACAGATTAAGTTTTCCAAATGACCCCTTATTTTTCAATCTCCCTTCCTCTTAAAAAAGTCACGAAAAACTGGGTGACCATGTTACAATTTTGTTTAAGAATAGCATTGGGAACCTTAAAAAAAAACATAGGAAAATGGGGAAAAAAATATCTTTTCCATTTTCAAAGCATCTGTACCCCCTAAATGCAAGCAGCACAGAGAGTTGAAGCTCTCTTTTGGTTCAATTTCCCCCCATAAGAATGTACCAAAATGTGCATCATTATGATAGTGAAATGTATTAAAAAATACCCCAAACATGAGAGAAAGACAGACCCATCCTTCCCAAATGCAAAACTGCTATATTTTAATACTGAAAGTATTCTTTTTACAGTGTCTGTGGACTTGAATAGCTCCAGTTCTTCTATTATGAAAGCAAATTCTTTAGATTCATAAATAATTATTTTCAAGTGGAGGTGAAGGCCTTTGCCTGAATTGATTCCCCAGCATGAATGGCACTCGGTAGGATGTAACCACAGCATTCTTTTCACTTTTAAAGGGCACAGTTTGCTAGGAACAGATTATCCTCCCTCCCTCCCTTAGAAATATGCTTTAGCAAAGAAGCCAAGAGGAACCTCTGTACATGACATTCTTTTACACGACATAACCATCTGGTAAAATTACTCGCCTTGAATATTCACCATTGAGAGCAGGGGAGGTCAAGTCTTGAACTCTTTATTCATGAATTTCCTATCCTTTGCCTTATCAGCAACAGTCTCATCATAAACACTGACACTAAAACATTGTTGAATTGGAACATTGAGAAGGATGTGAAGTTATATAACCCCTGGCACAGAAAGAAAAAAAACCAGAGTCCTTCTTTCTAAATGCTCTTAACAGGAGAATATTTCTTATCTCATGTGAGTGATGCAGTGAGGCTTCTCGACATAGCAGTACTCTACCGAGAAACAGTTGTGTTACAAGAATGAACCTACCCATCCAACCCAATAGTCCCTTCTAGTCCAATATTGCTTTTCCACCCAGATCTCTTTTGGAAATGAATGAACACGGAGATAAAGCAATGGACCTTCTGATGACACCAGCTGCAAGGAGAGACCGGGTAATAAACCTATTCTTATTCTTAACAACAGCAAAATAACTGTCTCTTTTTTTAAAAGGTTGTATATTGTTTCAGCAGAAATATATAGGCATTTTATTTTTTTAAAACCCCATGCAGTTAGTTATACCCACAAAACCACTTGCCACTCAATTACCGAAATAAAGAGACAAAACAACAGATATGGGTTCAACTATGGGCAACGCTTATTAATGTTACCTAACATTAATTAATGTTAACATCATCTGTGTGCATTCAGAAGAAGACCTACAAGCCACTCTAAACACCTTCGCAGAAACATACGAGAATGGGTGACGCCTGGCTTGAGAGCAGTACGTGTGAAAAAGATCTTGGAGTCCTCATGGACAACAAGTTAAACATGAGCCAACAATGTGATGTGGCGGCAAAAAAAGCCAATGGGATTTTGGCCTGCATCAATAGGAGCATAGTGTCTAGATCTAAGGAAGTAATGCTACCCCTCTATTCTGTTTTGGTTAGACCACATCTGGAATATTGTGTCCAATTCTGGGCACCACAATTCAAGAGAGATTTTGACAAACTGGAATGTGTCCAGAGGAGGGCGACTCAAATGATCAAGGGTCTGGAGAACAAGCCCTATGAGGAGCAGCTTAGGGAACTGGGCATGTTTAGCCTGAAGAAGAGAAGGCTGAGAGGGGATATGATAGCCATGTATAAATATGTGAGAGGAAGCCACAGGGAGGATGGAGCAAGCTTGTTTTCTGCTTCCTTGGAGACAAGGACGCGGAACAATGGCTTCAAACTACAAGAGAGGAGATTCCATCTGAACATTAGGAAGAACTTCCTGACTGTGAGAGCCGTTCAGCAGTGGAACTCTCTGTCCCGGAGTGTGGTGGAGGCTCCTTCTTTGGAAGCTTTTAAACA